>NC_045733.1:26915937-26916394 GCF_008692095.1 Etheostoma spectabile | reverse complement strand
CAACAACAAAACAAATACTATACAGAAAAACAAAACAAATACTATAGAACAGCAAAACAAATATTATACAGCAAAATAAAACCAATACTATATAACAGCAAAACAAATAGTATACAAGAACAAAACAAAACCAATACTATACAACAGCAAAACAAATAATTTACAACGGCAAAGCAAATACTATACAGCAAAACAACGGAAAAGGCAGAGCAATAGACATTTAGGTGGAAAAGTAGTGCCACTATAAGGTTGACATTGTAGTTCTGATGTGGTTTTGAGTAACAACTGTTATGTGATTTGCCAAGAAACATGCAAACATGCTAAACTAAGATGGTAAATTTCGCTTCACATCGTGTTTGCATGCTGATGTTACCATTTAGTTCCTTTAGTGCTGCTTTGTCTAAGTACAGCCTCATGGAGCTATGGCTGTTATATATATATATATATATATATATAT
>NC_045733.1:26910204-26915927 GCF_008692095.1 Etheostoma spectabile | reverse complement strand
ATATATATATATATATATATACATATCTGTACTACCTAGTTTTTGCATTCTGCCTTTACTTCTCCTTTCTGATGCGGTAATGAATAGATTTATCACAGCAATCACAAACTTAACAGTGTATGAGAAAGACTCTACAGGGTGTATTCTGGTAGTGAGATAATGTTCTAAAAATGGTAAAGAAACACGCTACAATAACATCTCTATTTCCAAACATGGTATAGTGTTACTATTGACTGACCGACCACATCCGCTCAGTCACAGTTGAACAAAGTTGAACTCTTTTTTAAAGAAATTGGCTTGGGTTTGCTACGAAATGGGAAACGCATGCTTGAATTGGTCTGTCGACAGTGAGCTTCAAGCAAAGGTGAATTAAATCAAGGATTTGTTGGCCGCAAGTGTAATGTGACTAAACCTGTCTTAGCATCTCATCTTTGAAGGGCAACACAGGTGATGTCAGAATCAGAATCACTCACAAAATGATGTAGTGTAGCCAAACATACAGTTACAGTAACAAATTCAACATTCAGTGGCTGAAAGGAAGCCAACAAGCCCTTGTTGCAGTCAGACAACATGTTTCCAGCAACACTATCTAAGTTGTATTTCACTCCTCTGCAGCTGCTTTGTCTCTTGTCACTATCAGGCTCATTTTCCTGACAGTGACCCTAGCTTTCACTTGCACTTTTGACATGAGCTGACTTCCTGTTACAAGGTGTGGCGGATAATTATAGAATGCATTCAGGGCAGCAGAGGTGCGCTGCTGTCCGGGCTGAATCTAATGCAGTCACATCTGTTTAACGTCACCATGCGGGAGCACCTACAGGTCTAGGAGGGAGAAAACAAAGCGACACAGAGAGGGAGACATTGCCGGTGAGACTGGACAGGTTCAATGCTCTGGCCACTGGCGTCTCGGATAGTATTCAACAACAAGGAAGAATCCGCACGTTTGTGGAGGGGACGTGGGATCAGTGCGTGTGATATGAGCCTGTGATGACAAGTGCTGATTTATATTGAGGTGGACGTGGATGTACAGCACCCTGAGGGTGGCTCACCTACTCACACATTACTGTCACTGTCAGGAGGGGACAAGGAGAGAGAGAGAGAGAGAGAGTGAGAGTGTGTTCTTCATCCAGGGTAACCACAAGACTCCCAGCACCTGGCAGAAGAACACAAGTCACAAACCAACATAGTGCAGCATCTACTTGTACCTCCTTTGGACATATAAGTGGTCCATTTTCATGATCTACCATTTTTGTCACTCATGTAAATCTGTCATTGAAAAAAATCAATATGTTTTACAGCCTGTTTGAGATAATGAATGAGAAACTTAATCAATGAAACACCACATGAGTCAAATAACAAACTTTCAAAGAAGGGAGTAAAGCAGAGAGATTGGAGATAATTGGCAATAAATTTACTTTCCAATCAGAAAGGATATTTTTTTTAAACAAATATGACGGCTGGACCACTGTAGTTTTGAGTTGTTGTCCATAGAGATGTGAGCTTTTTGCAAAATGTGGTGCAACTGAATGCAAAGATATACTACGCAAATGCAGGTGAGAGAGGGTGTGAGGTGTGTGTGCTTACTGTAAGTGTGTGTGAGTGAGCAAGAGAGAGGCAGAGGCATCGCGTGAGAGAAGTAACGCTTAGTAATTTCATCTGCTGACATACACAATGTAAGATCATTTTAAAACAGCAGGTCTGAAAGGAGAATTTCTAAGACCAGCCATTAACATCTAAGAATTCAAATAACTTTCTTCATTGAGAATTCTATAGATTCCACATTATATATGACCTTGAAGAGAATGGGGGGAAAGGATGCTAATGAAAAAGTGCTTGCTGGGATAAAGTTACAGAGGAGGTTAAAATGGTTTAAAATGGTTGATAAAGGTACAAAGCGTGTAGTATTAACTAGCGGCACCAGTTTGTGATGTACATTAGAGAACATTGAAAGGTGAAAGTTGCTTATTTGGGAATCAGGCTAATCAGGGATATTGCTCTGGTGACGTAGGACTGCAATTACACCAATCAAAAGATCCGTTTTCTGTATCATGTTATCAGATGAATCACCTTATTACAAATTTTCTTTGATGATATTGCAGCCTTTGATCTTTCAAAGGAAAAAACATTATGAACCAAAATGGTTCCATTACAATCAACCCCTGATGAGTAAGCCATCTTTGACTAATTAAAAACTCCAACATACATTTTTGAGGGACTTCCTGTTTGGTCTGTCTCACATCCCTGCTCACGAACAGCACCCTGTGGTATGAGTGTTTTTCTCTTTGCTACAGTGAAGTCCTCTCAAATATTTACAGAGCTCCTTTTAATAACTGCATTTCCTTCACTGTTTTTTTTTCTGTCCTCCTGCTTATAAGCATCTCTGCTGCTCTAGTTAAATTTTGCTGAGAGATTACAGTGATAAGAAAATCTAAACATCCGGCAGGTTTATCCTTCATAGGGTGCATTTTCAATGGCTTGCATTGTCTCCAACAATTAGCCCAGAGAAATAGTCCTCAGTCACAGGCCTTGCCTTTATTGTGTGCTGACAGACAATTCCCTCCGGGGTCGCAACTCTGCAGCCCCACAGAGACAATAGAAAGACAATACAAAAGACAAACTACAGAAATAAGCTATAAGAAACAACATGGCTTTTAACTCCTTTGGGGGAATAACCCTGCAAAGTAAAGGCACGTAACATCAAGCTCATCCACTGTCCACCTCGCTTGAGTGGCTATCTACTGTTTTCTCCTCATATCAGTTCAGCAGCATCGCCTCCTCCTCTCCCACCAACTCAACCCCCACTTTCAGACACCCACCCACGTCAATAAATCCATCTGGGAGATCAATGCTGCAGCGAATCACTAAAAGTTATCAGCTGAAGCCATGCCAAATCAGCAAACACAATCACTCTGTGAATCCATCTTTCCTTCCCCTGCACAAAGACTGGCTTGCTTTGAGTGTAAGGGAGCACCGGGTATGAGTGAAGCTGCTTTCTCTGAGAACTAAACGTATGACTAGAAATGGACAGTATTGGCTGGTTGCTGAACCTCAGCACATTAAAGTATATGGTTCAGAACATGGTTCTCAGCACAGTGCGAGAGTTTTCTCAGAGGAGCTACATATTCTCACTGGAAACAACAAACTCCCACTGGCAGCACCAAACAGCTCAATAGTAGGCCAATAGACAGAAACCATGGTTGATTCCTAATGCACGGCATCACGTAACAAGTATCTGACATGACCCCAGATGATCTATCTGTATGATATCAACCATAACAAAAGGTACTTTGTGTGTTTTCATGTTTGCTATAAAGTTGCCATGGACTGGTCATTTATGCTTAGAATAAGCTTTGATGGTGACATCTGTGCTTCTGTCAGTCGTGATACTGCTGTGGCCCCCACCTTCCCCATTGCCGTGGGCAAACCCCCCTCTACTGCTCCCCCCTCTACTGCTGCCCCCTCCCTCTCTCTCTCTTTCAGTCTCTCCGTCCCTCTCCCCCGCACTCTCTCCCCTAGACAGCTTGGTCGCCCAGGCCTGCAGGAGAGGGTCTCACTGTGATGAAATAGAGGTAGGCAGTTGTTCCTTCAGCCCCAGGGTCATTATTTAAAAAGTGACAGAGACTCCAGTGACTGAACGTAAGAGAGGTGAGGAAGGAGGGAGGGGGAGGAACAGAGAGGTAGAGGAGAGAGAGTGAGAACAGCACTCAGGAAAGCAGGGAGGGCGGAGGAGAGGCAGGAGGGGGGAGCTCAGTTGTGCAGGTGTATTGTCCAGCGGAGGGAGAGGGTGCTGGGAGACAAATGAATCCAGCAGGCATTTGGTACACACCGGAGATTGCTTATCGATCCAGATCGCAGTATTCAGGCTGGCCTGAGAGAGGGCTGAGAATTTTCTGAGGGAGTTAATAACCTGGCAGCTCAGCTGTCTTGTCCAATTCACCAAAGGCAGAGGCCTAATCAGGGCTGGATTCCTTTTTCTGTCTGAGGAGGGGGCTCTAACCCTCCACCCACTCTTTCAGCTTTGGCTTCTCTCTCTGTCTCCCGATCTACATGTCACCCTCTCCTCATCCCTCCCTTCGTCCACGGCCCCTCACTTCCACTTCATCGGAGCTCTGAAAGGGATTGAAATGACAGCCTATAGAAAGAGGCTAATCAAATTGTTTATTATCAGTCTGAATCAATATGTATGGATTGTTAAAACATCAAAGTCAGCCCCTAGAAAAGTAATAGTCAACGGCCGGCAGCAGCTGCTCAGCCAAGGCTGGGTCCCTGGGAGCCTCGCTCCATTTAAAGCGACTTTCACTCTTACTTAAGTCCTGATGACCCGACGAGGTCAGTTGGCTGAAGGGGATGTACATGGTTGTGCTGAATTAAACCCCTCTAAATGTCCCTCCAGCTACTCACATACATGTCTGTTCGAGCTGACTGATAAACAATCCATCAACTAAATAAATGAGCCACCATAGTACTGAGATAAAGACCATCGCTCACCTGCTGTGCTCCAGGCATTATTTTTGGACAACTGGTTGTTGGTTCCTTCACATTCAATATTTTGCAAACATGCTCTTCTTTGAATCCAACTCTTCTCTCTTCAGGGAAACCAGTCTGGATTGCAAATGAGGTCAGGCTGATGAATGAGTCAACTGAAGGGATCAAATTGGAGATGGACATTGTAGTTGGTTTCAGACCGCGAGACGAGCTGACATGGATGATTGATGGATAGCCATTGTCCATTCATTGCGTTGAGTGTGACACCTGATGTTGGCCGGGGTCTCCCTCCAACTCCGACACCCCACAAACACAAGGCATGTCATGGCCTGATAGAATGATTAAACACTGAATGATATCTTCTTCTGCAGCTATCCATCTTGACCACTTTACTGCTCGCAAACATTAAGATGGATCACAGCATTTATGTCACCCAGGTCAAATGTGAGAGAATTTGGGCTGCCTCACATCCCACAAATCATGTAATTTGTAGTTTTACTTTTCTCACTGAGAAATGCATACACCTCAGCATTTCACCAGAACATCAGGTCAGCTAAAATCAGGTCACGTTTTAGTGTAGGACATATTAAAAGTGACAGACTCAGACTCATTAACCACCGTGTCATCCCATTGCCCTCATTTTGTTCCCAATTTCTCTGTCACTCATTTCAGTGGCATCCAAATTCAAATTCAATGGTTACCGTTTCAAACAACACACTAATCCATATTGCTATAGGAGAAGCTTCCTAATTGGAAGTCCCCTCAACTCCTTATCATCAGCTCCATTAGGTGAGCCACATAAAGGCACCATCATCCATTATACACCAAATTTGTTCCGTCATTTTTCTTTTGGATGGACGATAAGGGCCAGGGGGCATATTGATTTTATAAAAAACATGAAGCTGAAACTCCAGAAGTGGAATATTTGCCTCTTATCGATAATTGCTTTAATAACCATGGCAGACAGAAACACATCTGCGCATGACACCCTCAGAGGGAGCGATAGCGCATACATGGCTCTGTGAAACATTTTAGTATTAATATTTTTACTTTAACGTAAAGTTTGTATTTTTCACCCTTATTTTCTCAGTTTATCACTGTTGT
This sequence comes from Etheostoma spectabile, assembly GCF_008692095.1. Taxonomy (NCBI): domain Eukaryota; kingdom Metazoa; phylum Chordata; class Actinopteri; order Perciformes; family Percidae; genus Etheostoma; species Etheostoma spectabile. Next base: position 26,910,338 of record NC_045733.1, on the reverse strand, counting down.
GTTCAATACTATTCAAAGAAAGAAAACAAGAATACATAATGGACAACCCAATGAAAAGTATATGTCACTGTAAGAGAAAGTGATTAATTTGCCCATCATTTCAGAGGGAAGTAGTCTTTATTTTACTTTATTTA
>NC_045733.1:26905316-26910194 GCF_008692095.1 Etheostoma spectabile | reverse complement strand
ATTTTTTTATAATTATCCATACTTAATTTCCATGCATGCAGAATCAAGTCTTGGACAATGAATGCAAGCAATATGTACGTACTGTATGTTGAATCAGTTCTAGAAATCTGGGCCACCAACAACAATTAAACATTTTATAAATGGTAAATGGTAAACAAATGGTAAATGCATCAATAATGAAACTGAAAGAAACTGTTCATTTGAATGGATGTACTGTATTTGCCTTTGATTACATTGTATAACTAATACTTTTACCTTTTTTAATACTTTTACCTACTTTTACTAATACCAATAATCATAAAAATACCCTAAAAGTTTCCGGGGAGCCTGACCATCACTATAACATCTCTCCAACTGCATATTTATGGGTTCTGTGGCTCTGTATTTCAAACCTATATATTTATGTGCGTGTGTGTTTTTCTTCTCCTTCTTCTTTCTTCATACTTTTACTCAAAATTCATTTAATGGATGAAATGCTTTTTTAATAGTATTGTCAAACTGCAATATTGCCAAATATTGCCATTTTAATGGCATGGGTAAAGGGATCATGTCTGTGCTAGCTTGAAAGTAAAGACTAATAAACTGTCAAATTATATATTTCATGTAAGTATATTTTTCAATGACTTTGCATACGTTTGATACTCCAGTTTAATACTTACTATTTTCCTCTAGTTAAAAGAGTACTTAACAGATGCAGCAGAATCAAAGATATACTTTTTTGTTGTATGAATGCTGATTCAGCAGCTGACTTTTTAACACTTTATTCAGCACACTACACTGTGAAAGTTTTATCACTTTTTTGACCTGCTATACTATGACTTTTTATCACTTTTTTCGTCATACTGAACTATGACATTTTTGAAATACTGTAAAATTACTTATTTCAAAATGACTTTTTTTCCACTTGCTATACTGTGATTTTTATCACTTTTTTTGTCACTCAATACTATGACTTTTTATCACTTTTTTGACCTGCTATGCTATGACTTTTTTTTTTCACTTTTTTCGTCATACTGAACTATGCCAATTTTTTACATACTATTAAATCACTTTTTTCAAAATGACTTTTTATCCCTTTTTTGTCTTACCACACGATGACATTTTTTTACATACTATACTATAACTTTTTTGTCACTTTTTTCTACATACTATACTATGACTTTTCTCAACACATTATACCATAATCTTTTCATCACTTTTTTCTACATACTATACTATGACTTTTCTCAACATATTATACCATAACCTTTTCATCTCTTTTTGTATCATACTATACTATGACTTTTTACAACTTTGTTTTAGACATACTATATTATGACATTTTTAGACTTAGGGCCTACCGATATTTTTGACTTTTTTTTCGACTTCTCACACTATGACTTTTTATCACTTTTTTTGTCATACTTATACAATGACATTTTTTGACACACTATAAAATCACTTTTTTTAACATGCTATAATATTACTTTTTTATTACTTTTGTAGTCATACTATACTATAACATTTTTTGACATACTATAAAATCAGTTTTTTTGAAATATTATACTATGACTTCTTTTGACATACTGTAACTTTTTTTAAATCATTTTCCCGACATAATATATTCTAACTTTTTCAACATATTATACAATGACTTTTTTCCACATACTACACTATAACTTTCTTATAGATTTTTTTGATGTACTATAATGTGACTTTTTTTAATCATTTTTTTCAACACACTATACCATTATTTTTAATGTTGTTTTTTTTGGACAAACTGTACCATGACTTTTTATCACTTTTTCCACCTACTATACTATGACTGTTTAACTCATTTTACTGTGTGCATGGTTTCTTAGTGGTTTGTGCTCCTGCACTGCTGCCTCCAAACCTTGATTTGATCCCCATGCATTGACTTTTTCAACATAATATACTTTGACTTATTTTAACATAGTATACTATAACTGTTTAAATGATTTTTTGACGTACTACACACACTATACATACATCAACATTATTATTAATATACGTCAACATTTTATACTATGATTTTTTCAACATACTATACCATGACATTTTAATGGGGGTTTTCAACAAACTATACTATGACTTTTTATCACTTTTTTCCTCATACTGTACTATGACTGTTTTCAACTTATTTTATTTGGTTGCATGGTTGCTTTGTGCTTCATGCTCTAGCAGATAGGCACTGCAGCCTCTGACCATTGGTTTGATCCCCACTCTATACAATAACTTTTTATTTCTTCATACTATACTTTGACTTCTTTCAACATACCATACCCTGACTTTTTAATGCCTATATTTGACATACTATAATATTTCTTTTTTCAACATACCATACTATGACTTTTTTATTGCGTTTTTTCAACAAACTATACAATGACTTTTTATCACTTTTTTCCACTATGACTTTTTCATTACTTTTTTTGTACTACTATACAATGACGTTTTTTGACACACTATAAAATCACTTTTATAATATGACCTTTTCGACATATAGTACTATACTTTGACTTCTTTCAACATACCTTTTAACCTGACCTTTTAACGGATTTTTTCAACATACTACACTATGACGTTTTTTGACATACCATACTCACCATACTATACTTTTTTCAATTTACTGTGCTAAGCCATTTTAACATTCTATACTTTTTTAATCACTTTTTTCCATGAACTATATTGTGACTTTTTCAACATACTATATTGTGCCTTTTATACTATGTTTCTTTTTTTGACATTCTATAATATGACTGTTTTCAAAATATTTTATTTTATTTTATTTGCATGGTGGCTCAGTGATTTTTTGTGTAGTTTGCATGTTGTTGCAGACTTTCTTTAAGATACAATACTATAGTGTTTTTAATTACTTTTTTGACATTTAATACTGTGAATGTTTTATAACTTTCTTCCTCATACTATACTATGAAGTTTTTCGCCATACTGTACTACGACGTTTTCATCACTTTTTCCACATACTAAACTATGACCCCTGGTTGCATTGTTCTTTACTTTCTTTGACATACTGTACTAAGACTTTTTAATGGATTTTTTTTTGTTTATGGCAAGATAGGTCCAAGTTATATATACATATAATATGTGATGTAATGTAATAATAATGGAATCACTCGCTGAGTTCATGTAACTTATGTAAAGACTCATGAGAGATATAATTGTTATTAAAGTTTAAAGTTTTGTTCAGGAAATGCCCAACGAATAAATAATAACGCCTTCAACTAGCCCAAGCAAGAACAAACGTGTACAATCTTTCTCTCTCTCTCTCTCTCTCTCTCTCTCTCTCTCTCGTTCTCGCTCTCGCTCTCACTCCCCCCGCCCACCTCGTTCTTTCTGCCAGGCAGAGCCAGCTATGAGCAGTAGCTGATGGCAGTGTTACAGTAGGGTTCTTGCCAAAGTAGTGCTGGGCACGTTGCTGCATAGTAAACACCCAGGGCTCCTGCTCTTGACATGATGGGGGTCTCTAATTAAAGAGTGCAACAAGACACCCCTAGCCAAGGCTCTCCCTATCAGGCCTATACCCACAATTAAGTCCTCCATGGGATCAAAGCCGCTGCATTATTGATGGAGCAGAACGTTTGATTAGAAACTCTTAACACAGCTCTGGATCAGACCAACCAGTCCACTGTCATTAAACACCACTTAAACCAAGTCAAAACATATCAGTTGGACATGCTTCTCACACATCCGGGTTATGATGGAGATGGGGCCTGGTGGGAGGGGGGTGTTGCAACTGGATTGAATATCAGTGCTTTGTGTAATACCTTCTTCTAGCATATGCTGAAGGGTTTAGCCATACAGGATAACAAGGTAAACAATGTACCTGCAGGCCAGTTAACAGACATTTTTGGGGGCATTTACAGGGAAGAGGAAAATAGTGGCTTTCACTTTCAGGAAACACATGTAAGAGATAAAAAATAGCAAGTGAACCGCAACAATGTCAGCCCTCCATATGATGAGTCAGTGAATGTTTGAAATTATAACAACCCCTTCACCAGGAAATATGTACTTACATCAAAGCCAGGCTGTTCTAAGTGGGGCTAAACAGTATTACCGGTCCACAGTCAATCAACTGTTGCCTAGTGCGTGGATAATGCATCACTTCGTATCAAAAGCCCTGCTAATGAGAACAGGATGATGTATACAATACCAAAACATGCATACAGATGTGTGGATGTAACATGTAGATGGGAATGTAATGGGGTGTCGAATTAAAGAGTGCAACAACATGCTGGAACATGTAGACTGAGGTGTAGGCTTCACTTTAAATATCTATGCTTTTCCCCTTAAAATAAACTGTTACACAGTACAGGAGGCCTGTGTTTGTGTGGGAGTGAATTTTAGCGAGAGGCTGTTAGATGCACTTTTTACTCAGCATGTGTAGAGAGCAGAGGGAATACTGCAAATTCGTCCGCTTCGCCTCTGCAATAGGCCTAATTAATACATACTCAAGGGTTGATAACATTGTGGCTGAAAGTAGATCTCCTTAAGAGATACTTAATCCAGCTAAAGATTGCACTGCTCCCCTCTCCTCTATGGCATCCCAATCAAAGGTATTGGGTGGGTCTCTAGTGGACTCATTAGCAGACTGCTCAGTGGTGGGGGTCTTGGCTAAGGCGCAGCCTCCCCTCCTCCTGCACTCCCCCACCCCCAAATGCACACACAAAAACCTCACCCTCCCTATATACACACAGCACTCGCTGACCTGAGCAATCAGAGATGCTAGTATTATTATGACATTCATTAAGCATCACTGATGGAAACCCTACACATTATCATCAACACTGTGATTAATCACCACCTTATCCGCAAACCACAAACCTCCCACTATCTGTGTGTGTGTGTGTGTGTGTGTGTGTG
>NC_045733.1:26890000-26905306 GCF_008692095.1 Etheostoma spectabile | reverse complement strand
GTGTGTGTGTGTGTGTGTGTGTGTGGTTGAAGTCTCTTATTACTAGGCTGGGGTCAGATATCAGGGACAAGAGTGATCAGTAGCTACTCAGTGAACATCATCCAGGCTAATGAATGTTCTGGGATCACCTTTACGCAAGAGTTGCCACCTAAATGTATATCACAGCAACAAATAAAACACCTGATTTGACCACGGTATTGTAAGATGTTGTGTGCTACATAACATACAATTTATGTAAAGTAAATACACAAAGAAATTAAAAAGAAATCAATTAAAATAATTAAATATTAAAAAACCTGTTACACAGGAATGAGAATTATTAGATACAATGAGCAAATTTATAAAGATGAACCGAACCTTAATACTTACTAACAGTATACTATAATATATGCATTGTGCCTTTGTCTAACAGTCTTGACCCATGTATGGAAAGCCATTGTGGTCACCATGTGGTCTTTATTTTTATCAGGAATGATCTGTATATCTATCCTTGTACCTGATCTGAATTCATAATACATCAGGTTAGTAAGTGGGATCAGGTTAAAGAGTGCTGAGCCATGTTAATCCACTGCAACACAGGAGCATGCATCATGTCCACGCATTAATAAAAGGCAACTATGCTATCATTATAAGCACCATACGTGCCCAAGCTCCCCTTTCTAGCTCCTCTAATAGCTAACTGGTCAAGGGTGATTTATCTGATAAACTGCTTTTGTGTTCCACAAGCCTGAGAGATGGTTTAGTTTAGCCTAGTCTGCCATAATGTGCTTTTTAAATACAAAAACAAATGGTTGCCTAGGGAGGAGGAAAGATGTAGCTTGTATATTTGTGTTGGGTGGGGTGGGTGTAGGTCAAATTGTATCCTCTTGTGCCTTTAGGGGAGACAGGAAAAGCCTGAGTTATAACTCTTCCATCACCTGCCTTCTGCCTCCCATGCATTACTCAGGATATAGCGCAAATTGCAGCGGCATCCATTAGTTCTTTTCAGGGTTAATATTGATGTAGATATCATTCCTATCTGCTGTGTCATTTATTTGAAATACTATGTGCGAGGAGTAGCTCCGGCAGTGAATCAAATCAATTGATAGAGCAGTTAGCCTTGCAGCCCAGGCTGCCTGGGAGCTGCCGAGCGAGCATGAAATATTATGGAGATTGTTCTTTAAAGTGATCTCTTCATCATCATTTGTCTGCAGCTTGGGCGATCCTATCCCCTACTGCTGCGTTCCTCTTGGGCACCAGCTGTCATAACTAAATCAGCCGGATAATGCAGTCGTGCGCACAGTTCTACTGCATGCCCCCCCCCAACACCCGCCTTCACCACCTCCCTCCCCCTTACACCCACTGCCTCCCTGCTCTGCTCCCTTTACCCCCTCACTGCTGCAGCCACACATGTCAAGGAGCATCCAAAGAGTCTCTCATCATCGCCACTGATGGCCTTCCTCTCTGGGGCCTGCTTGTTTATGTCACTTCCTATGTGCAGGGCTGCTAGTTCATGTCACCCTCTGTAGCAGGGGAAGGCACGCCTGCTGTTTTACTTCATGTTTGGCTGCTTGTGATGGGCAGAGTTACCGCGGAGCTCAGCGACAGTCCTGCTGAATGTTATGATAGCCAGTTGAGCTGCCAGTCCGCACCATGCTGTAAGTGAATTTGACGGAGACAGTTTTTATGGCGCTCTTCACAGTCTGTTAGCATGCGGCTGGATGACTGTTTTTACTGCCCATAAATGGAGCGGCGTGCATATTTTCTGAGTCATCAGGAGGACAGTCAGGAGACATGCTCAGGGGGAGATGCATGACACTTAGGTCAGGCTGTTTACCATTGTAAAAACCTCATCAGCGGGCCTCTCAGATTGATGTAAACTCTTACTTGGGGAACATTTCCATGTGTCAGTGAGAGATGAGATGAGAGGGCATCTTCAATGACAGGGCCCAAAGGATACCGGGCCTCAGAGGAAAAAGCTGCATTATTCAGTGCCAGGACATCCAGATCCAGGAGCCAGTCATGCCAACCTGATCAGTGCTTCATAGCCTACTGATATTACACTCAACAGACTTTGGGTATGGTGACAGTAAAGGCGGTCTATGCCTAACTCTGCAACTTTCCAAATGGATGCTGAGAGGAGGGCAACTAAATGCACACATGCATTCACAATCTTTTGGGGGGCTGTAATAAATACAGTAGAATCACTGAAGCTAAGACATATTCTTGATATCTTTTATTTAAAGACAATGCTGACATTTTGTTTCATGAGACCTGATCTGGATCAACCACAATTTCACGTGCACAATTACACCACCACCGCAGACACAGCATGGATATTATTCTCTGGCAAAATAGTATCAAGTCATACATTTATACTGATTATGTGTTGACAAAATAGGCATCTATATTGTTGAGACAATGATGTCAGACTACAGCATGTTACATTTATATTTTCTAAACAAGTCACTCTGGGCAGCCTGGCCGAGGCGGTGACATCTGCATGACTCTTAGTCAGAGGAACAATGAGGGCTCTTAGCAGAGAACAGAACCGCTATTTGTCACTGTACGCTGATAAAATTCATACAGGGGCATTGTACGGCTCTGAAAATGGATGTTAAATCCATTCATCAAAGCCAGATGGATTATGTGCTCTATGGGTTATGTGCCATTGCTTACTCTAGGAGACACAGAGGTTTAAAAGGCCATGGCGTGTGTGTGCATGTGAGCAAGTACATACATATACACATGCACTTGTGTGTGTCAGTTCCCAATGAGTAATGATGACCACTGGCTCACCATATTGATCAAGAAAGCTCCAAAGAGGGGTGTGAGATAGATAGCTACACAACAATAAGAACACCACAAGCATCCCTGCACAGTGTAGCTCAGTGCATGTAAAGGGTATAATTTAAACGTTATTATTTTTGACATATTAAAATAATTAAAAGTAGCAAATAAAAAGAAGTATGCAAGTGTGTAAAACAACAAGATGCTTAGGAATAAGAAATTAAGGAGGAAAAAGAAATCAAGCAGGGTGCAAAGGATGCCAAGGTTAATAAAAATAATGGTTTAAAATACCACTGAGACCACCCATCTTAAAAATGTAAGCTATGCACTCACGCCACTGTAACATACCGTTGGCATATGTTATGCAGATGTAACGATCGCAAGACCTGCATTATAGGACTAAAGCTGAATTTTTGGCTCCATCTCAGAGAGAAGCTGTGTGTTTACAGGAATCAGAAGGTGCAAAAACATTGCTTGCCAGCTTCCTGCTTGGCTGAAAGATTTGTGTTAATATATAATAATTTGGTTCTGGTGTATAAAACCAAAAGAGGAAATCTAATGCAGTGTAAGTGAAACGTACTGCATATATGTGTGATGCAGAATGGAAGTGTGGTTATCCGTTTTCACATCTTTATTGAAGTGAACTTTTCATTTCTACCAAATTATTGAACTTGCTTGAAAGAAAAGTCTAGATATATGTAATAATAGAGAACCAGTATATTGGAAAACCACCAGGCTGCCACTCCAGATAGTGTTGGGATTGTGACTCACACCCAACACCAGCTGGATGCCATCCTCACCCAGCTTCTTGGCACTGATTGGACAGGTAGATGCAAAGAGCGTGTTGCTTCTCTGCATAACTTTCCACAGATTCAGCAGAAAGTATTTAATAGTGCTTTTTTTTTTGTCTCACCAATCCAAACAATGTGTGTGCTCCATACCATCATACACATGGCTCTGCTTTGGCTTGGTAAAATGGACTTCTCTCTCTTTCTTCCAGTGGTTATTAATTATACAGATATTGTTCTGGCACAGTGTGCAAGAGGGCTGCTAGATAGCTTTGGAGGTTCATCTAAAGTCAGACTCTGAAGTTTAATTTCAGCGCTGGACTTTAATATCCCTTTGCGTGGTCCAAGTGGTGCTCTGTTCTGTCCCTGTTGGCTGTGCAGTGCGGGGACATGCAGGGCTCTGGCAGTGGGGGAACAGCCGATGTAGGACAACCTCTCATGGCTCCCTGGGGGCAGATCTGTGCAAACTACACTACAAATTACACAGTGGGTTGCACTGCACCCTGAGCCAGTGTAAACAACAACACCATTTCCCCTCTTATACTATGAATCCAACTTAACTTATGTGACCCATGTCTGAGTCCACACCCATACTTTGTACGCCTCCCAACCCCTTTTAATGACACACCTACGTTGTAGTGCTCAGCCCCGAGCTAGCTTCCTCTCTGCTCCCCCCTCAAACTGGCTTCATTCATGAAAACTCCTCCTCCCTACGCCCCACTGCTCTCAGTGTGTCACCATCTGCAGCTGTTTCATTTTAGGAACCAGGGACTCCAGAAGTTTGCCTCGCAGCCACCAGACTGCTCTAAGAGCCAATTGGAAACCACAGCCAATACTTGTCCAAAGTGCTCTGGCAAAGTTAAATATAGAGCCCCTCAGTTGTTGTAAGAGATTTAATACATTCCTCCTTCAAAGTTTGCATAATGCTCTCTGGTTTAAAGACCAAAGTCCCCATGCTTGTTATTTCCCAGGCCTATTTGTTGATCTCTTATTGCTGGAATATAGCATTTCAGTAATGGTCTGCTGCAAACCAGCTGATGTGTTTAATAAACTTTACTGTGCCTCAGTCTGGGAGCTACCTCCCACTTAGTTACACACATGGACGAAGGCAGTGAGCCATACCAGTGCAGAATGATTCATTAACACTGGGAATTCAGCAATTATACCGTTGCCATCTATAACTTAAAACCTATAATCAATAACCCATTAGTAATGACTTGGTGTATTTATCATTACATTATGTATTGTACATTATAAATTGAAAAAATAATCTTATACTTGAACACACACTCTTTAATGAATATGAATGAACGTATGATTAAAGTGTATACATTACAAAGTATCATAGAAAACATTTAAAAAGGAACTTTGCTATTATCTATAGAGATGCACCCTTCATTAATCTCGCTACACTTTTTATTAATTTAGCTAATGTTATGTTATGGTAAGTGCATATAATAAAATGAACAGTTTTCAGATTATAGCCTTTAATAACATACTAATAATGTGCTTATTTGTATGTGCTGTCCCGTAATGCCTTACATATTTTACAAGGACTGTTTTCAACAAAGTAATCAGTTGTGCAGTTATCAGCTCCCATGCCAACCCGTGTGATAAACGATAAACAGGATAATGTAGCAATGCCCACTGTTTTTTTTTACCAACAAAGCAAAACTTTGATGAAAACAATTCTGATTTGATCCTAAAACTACTAGTACAGAATTGTCTTACTGACAGTCAAATGTATCTGCATTAATTTACATTTTGTACTGTAATCTAAATTAATCTCATTTAAAAATAAAAAAATAAATTAATTGACATGTAAATACAAATCCCTCCATGTTTTTCTAGACTAAAATCCCCCTCAGTAATGAATACTTTGTCAAATAAATAGTGACAGAGTTAATTAATTTTACATTTTTTTGTTGTTGAAAATCTAACATTTGTTTCTTTTGTTTGCGTTGATGTTTGCATTGTGCGTTCTTGGATCTCTGTATTAAATTAAGAAGCACTAAAAACCAGAGTTAATTTCCGTGTATGCGTAAACATAAGCGGCCAATAAAGCTGATTCTGATTCTGAGCTGAAAAACACGTTCCAACAACATTACTGTACCTATGACCATTCCTGATCTGAGTCCTTCCACTTTTTGCTGCTCAACCTAAAAATATGCATCAGCTTTTTCATAAACTCTTCAAACCTACAACCAGGGTGGCACATACTGTACATACACATCCTCAGATATCAGTAATAGTTGTCAGACTGGCAGAGTCCTTTACCAATATGTCAACCAGCTGCGGGCCTAGGCCTGGCACTGTGCTTTACTTCAAACAGAGGGGGCTCTGTGTTGAAGTTCTGTGTCACGTCATCAGAATGTGTGCCAGCGTGCTATGGGTCCTGAGAAAAGGAGTCCAGAGCTCTGTATTATCAGCTGGGATGATAACAGGATGGAAAAATTGAGGCCTTCAGGAAAGACACGCAGGGATCCTTTCCAGACCTGGCCACTGTTCTCCTTTCACTGCCAATAACCCTCGACGCGGCTGGTGTTTAGAGAGTCTCTTGCCAGGATATTGGCTCAGAAAGTGGTCGGTGAATGCAGGTTAAAGCAGCTGTAACTGTTATTTTATCAAATGTATCAAATGGCAATTTGTAAACAATCTTACAATGTGAAAGCTATTGCTCATAGTGATTAACCTACAAAGATTTATCACCAGAATCTGTAGCTCCCCTCAGCTTAATAGCAAGATTTAGCTTATTGGTAGACAGCTGTCAATCCTGAAATTTTACTGTTTTGGTTCAATCTCATCGCTCTCATATTTCAGCAAAAAAGCTTTTGAAAACCCACTGTACACTATGTGCTAAGCACCAAACAGCTACAAAAGCCAGATATTGTGATCAGGAGTCGGAGGAGACTAAAAACCGAGCTAAAAGCATGAATACTGGACTGGACTGACCAGGTGGCCAAAACATGACTCCAAATAAATGAAAATGTGGCTCTGTGACTGCTGATGCAGCACATATACATGCAAATAGATTACAACAAAGAAGAACAACAAATCCATTTTGAGGACATGAAATTTAGTAGTGAGCAAAGGTTTCAAATTGATACTTGAAAAGTATGTGCACATGTTGTAGTATATGTGTATGCACTTTTTTCAGTCAATGAAAAAATTATGAAAACATTTTTAAGGCATTTTTTAAAATCTATTTTACATTTATATCTATATGTATATATTCTTTATGTTTTTAAAGAGTTTTTTTTAGTAGAGATCTGTTTGTTGAAATAACTTTTTTTCACATCAGCTCTTTTCCTGATAAAAAAACGTCACTTCTCACTGTGGGTCAAGCAGCTTGATGTGAACGTCAGTGAATTAATAGGATGTGTTCACTCACCACATGGAAAAACACCTCCATCCCGCTGACCCTATTTATGTTGTGCGCACATGATGTTAGTTCCATACATAAACACATAGTGAGAGCGGCCATGTGAACACAAGGCTGTAATTAATACCATGTACAATTTCCCCTATCCCACCACCCCACCCCCGACACATCCCCGACACACACACACACACACACACACACACACAAATACACACACACACATCCCCCCAACCCCACATTAACTTGTGGAGACGAGCCGAACAAAACACCCCTCCTCTTCCCGTCTCGTCCTTCTCACAGGGAAAGAGTGCAGATGTGAGGAGGGTCAAATAAATAGCCATGATTCAGCCGCATTTCCACTTTAACATCCACTTAGCCTCAGGTTCCCTCTGCCAGCAGCCACCTGTTGCTCTTCTTTAAACACTGCCTGCTGAGGAGGAAGTCCTCTCATGTGGAACTGAGCCCCCCCCCCCACCTTTGATGCGCTCCCAGGAACTGTAATGGCTTAAATAAAATTGTACGGGGCCTCGGCAACGTCATTCAGGCCTTTTACATGCTTTAGAATTATGCGGACAGAAATGGAGAGGAAAAGGGGAGACAGAAAGGGGGCCCGAGAAAGATATGGAGAGATTCAGCCATGTGGCCAGATGCTAAGGCCATCAGGTCTGTGTGTTAACAGAGAGAAAAGAGGGATCTACTGTACAGAGATGGTTGTAAAGTAGCGTGTATCTGTGTGAGGCAAATAAGAAAAGAGAAAAGCACACCCAATTGACTTTCGGGAGTTAAAAATCCCAACCAAAATGCACATTTTAAATAAATAGATTGATTTTAAGAGTTGACATTACATTCTTGAATGAGCAGCTTTGTTGTTTAGTATTTTTGCATAAAGCCACCACTCTGTGAATATGAATACATTGTTAGATATACACATAAAAATAGAAACATACTGGCTACGCTTCAGTCGGGCGATGGCCTCTCAAGCCACTTTGGGTCCTTGCAAATTACACCAGCATCAAGGTTATTTTTCATGTCAAGGTTTTTACAGATGAGCACCGACTTTGGGGAACTTTGCACCGGTAACTTTAATTACTGGAAATGCTCTTTTGATCCAACCTAATTAAAAACAGCCAATTACCAAAGTGAAATTAGCTAAATTTAAATGCACCCATTTACTTGATTAAGGTTAGATGATGAGAGTAAGATAAGTGAAGACCAATACTCGAGGAGATGAAAGCAATATGTCTAGACATTGGGTGTCAGGTGAAGAGCACACAGACTCAGAGTTGGACTGTGACAAAAAAAAAGAAAAAAAGGACCCAGAGGTAAATAAATGAAGAGCGATGACCGTGTCACTTCCTACCGGTCGAGCTCGACTGGGTATCGTGTAAAGCTCAAAGCTTCGCCTTGGAGTGTCGTATGCTCCCATATGGGCCCCGCCACAGATGCGCGTGGCCTCTGGTTACAATGCAGAGAAATCCTGCCTGCTCAGACCCGACTCTATTACTGAGGCCGGAACAAAGATTGAAGGGTAACTACCTGCCTGAAGTAAATGTAGAAGCGTTTAGATTTATGGAGCTCAAATGTGTCAGAGAGGAGTTCTCTTATGTATGATGCAGGGCTGACAGGGCTAATTATGATCCCATTAGCAGCATTGGTGTCGCTTCTTCTTCACAAACCTGGAGAAGCAGGTATTTTACCATGTGTTCACATGTTAACCACTAGCTGGACAAAACAAGCACCCAGCAGGGAGAAAGCAGTCAGAGTGAGCCTATTATGTTACTCTACAGTAACTGGCCTGGCCAGGCTGCTGTGGATGTGTGTGTGGGCTACTGCTACCGCTAGCAAGGGAACAGTAAAGCATCTGTCACCTCTTTTAAATCCCTAAAGGAAAAAAAAAATAGGTCCAGAATTTCACCGGCCTTACTCACAGCAGATGTCATAAAAAAGTCCCAAGACATTAATTCAATCAAAAGCATTTAGCAAAGCAACTCTGGCTAAGCAATAATTAGCTCAAATTGACCTGTTTCTTCCTTTCTCTCCTTCCCTCTCTCTCTTTTCAGGCACTGATATGAATAATGAGGCAAGGGGTTAACAGCAGGTCACACAGAGCTCCCTATCTGCCATGTTATTTATTCAGGGGAATGAGAAATTGATCACATTATTGTGTTAAGAGGGACCTGATTCGTTATAATCAGCCCGGTATTGGCAGGCCAGGCCCGCGGGCCCTACTATTGCATTAGGAATGGTCAGGCAGCCGTAGGTCACCCTCGCTCATGCCATTTTACAACTTCACGTCACCTCCTTGACCTTTTGATGACCACTGACAAAGACAAAAGAAAAGCAATATATGACTGGTTGAACATAATGCATTTTCACTGCAGGAGGCGACAAATCAAGAGACACAGGGACTCTCAACTCTCTCACAACTATCACAAATGTCTGCAGAAAAATAACTAACTTTGTATGCGTGTGCGTGTGCGTGTGTGTCACTGTGAACACTAGTTCACACACACAAACACACACTAGTAGGACAAACACTAGTAGGCCATGACCTAAAAGCTATATTTCTGTCAAAAAGATTGACATTTATTGGGAAGTCAGTGCCAAGATTAGCAGAAACTCAATCATTCAGCTATTAAAAGAAATTTAGTGGCCGGTTTGCAATGGCTTCTTTGACCGTTTGCTCTCTCAACGCAGCATTTTCCCAAATGAATGAAAAACTGTTTAAACGACCAGGTGCACTAACCTATTTCCCCCTGTGGTTACATCATGCCAGCTCATTTATCAAATGAGTCTGCTGCTCTGTTTGCACTAGGCCAGAACACATTGGTTAGTGCTTGTTGATTTAACTATAACACCTCAGCACATAAAAATGGCTTTGGATCCGAGTTTAATCTTCAACAGGACTGCATCGATTTCCATTTTATCAGCAGCCACCAACCTGTTTATCAGATACTGTTGGTGAAGTTATCAATATAGTATAATGCAGAGGTGCTTAAACATTGAACCTAGCACAGTTATCACATTTGGGGCGCACTCTACACTGTCCTGGTCGACAGTGCCAATAAAGCTTTTTCAAAACAGATCAAGTGCATTCAAATGAATGACTTGTTGTATTTCTATGCATCAGTATCCATGAGCAAAATATTACTGTTGTCCACAACAACTCTGCTGCTCAGAGAACATAATAATTTCAATAATTAAGTTTGATTGATAAAGTAACTGGTGTTGAAATCTTAACGACTCAACTTTGACTTTTTACAGCTTGAGTAATGTTTGTAACTAATTACTCTTTATTGTACTAGAGTAATGATTCCATTGGGCTAATGGACTGTAAAGACTTTAGTCTTCTTGGTATGAGCCTTTTGTTAGTCACCATATTATTTTGCAGGGACCACATTACATCGCAGGTTTTGTATGGTTCAAACATGTTGGGTTTAGTGTTGACCTACAGTGTTTTTAATTTATTAACTAAAACGCTTCTGTTTTACTTAAGCCACGGAAAAACTCCCTTTCCTTTGTTTTAATTAAAATGTAACCTAAGCAACACCACCCCTGCTTGAGTAAAATATTTCAGTAGGCTCTACACCTCTGGAAAACACTCCTCACTCTCCCCGATGCCCACTTTCTCTCAGCCCCCCCCCCCCCCCCCCCCCCCCCCCCCCCCCCCCTCCCCCCAGATCGCTACGGCTGTTTACAGTGAAAAACATCTGCATTGAAATTATTCCACTTCCTGAGGCTTGAATAAAATCAAGTCTCCACAAAACAACAACAGGAAGAGGGCCATTTTCACAATAGCTTTAAATATGTGCAAGAATTTGTTGATGCCTGTGAGCAGATAGATATGGTATCAGCAGGGACTGGTGCAAAATAGCACCCTATAAGCAGACACCGGGAAAAATATCTATTTAATATCAACCCTAAAACAGGGTCTGCTTTTTTTGTTGATCCCCCCCACAAGCTTACGAGTGTGTCCATTTGTAACCTCTTAAGCAATCCTAAAATACAATAAATACAATTCATTGAGTGCTTTAGCATAATAGCTGCCCCAACTCCACTCTTTATCTGCACCACATTTTGACACTTATTCTTGAAATGCATATAGACATTTTCATCAGATGTACTCCTAAAACACCCACACTTGAAGTCATATTTTTGTCTTTTAGCTTTTTTTTTGCCATTCCTCGTCTGTGAGTCTATTTCAGACATGGACAGAGCCCTAACTGGTCAATCATTAGCCAATAACAGCCTCTGGCTTACCTTAGGCACTTAGATACAGGTTGCTCCTTGGCTTTGCTCCCCTTTATGCACACTGAACCTTAGAGGAAAAAAAAACAGTTACAAATACCGTATTTCCCCTTTGCACTGCATTCTTTTTTTTACACAAAGGTGATTTAAAAAAATAATAATTTCTGTTGAAAGTGACCTATGGACAGGAGAAAAAGAAGGTTGTTTATTGGTTGAGATAACATATTTGTCATAACTCATGGAGGGCCATATCCAAGATAGCAAAGCAAAAACTTTTAATCACGCCCTCAGAAGTTTAGAACAGGAAACGATATGAATAGCTGGCAAATACTCTGTAAAGGTGACAATTTTCCTTCTATACTTTATCTTGTCCTTCCCTCAACTTCCTTTTTTTCCCAAAGGAACCGAGTTTGCCTCAGGACATTCAGTTTTGAGAGACGAGGCAGCAACACTGAAAAAGCTGCAGGTAGCGATGTAAACAACCCTCGTCACTCTTCGAGCTGCCCGAAACTTGTTTAAAAATGTCTCAGCGTCGTCCTGAAACGTTTACATAAGCAATTGTGCACTCAGAATTAATCTTACTGGCTTACAATTAAGACATTGAGGAATTTCCCTCGACACAAGATGAGGCTGGCAACCTCATTCTCTCCCCCAACAGTAGCCTTGAGAACGTGTGTGTACATAAACCTCCTGTGGTTACTCAAATGTTGTAAACTGTATAACTAAAGCTTAGGCCTCATTCATAAGCTGTTTACCTTGTCGATAAATCACGGCATCCTTCAAGCGACAAGAAGTGACAAGAGGCTTAGCTGTAACCAGAGATCTGGATACTTTAAGTCAAAGACAACAAATATAAATTATCTTCTCAAATAATTCCATTAAAATCCAGGCTTGTGTTCGCACACATAGGAAAAGGCTGTTAAGTGTTGGGCATATAAATACAGATACATTTGCCACAGCACTGGCTGTAGTCAGTGATATGTGTTGACAGCAGAGAGCACGGCCCCATGTCAGTCTTAAGGCATAGCTAAAATATATTACAAAATAACAAAATTGTTAAAAAAAAAACAACAACATCTAAAGTGTCTTTTTTGTTTGTAAACAATTCAGGATTAACATTAGGATTTTTCAAAATTGTATTTATTTATGAATCTTCAAAATCACACCCTATACAGTGGATAATATGAGCGAGCACACTGGTCCTGAGATATTATAAGATATCAGTGCAAACTGAACAAGCAACAAACCAAACCCACATCAACAGACCTAAATACAACAAATAGCCTATAGATTAAATACAGAATACTAGAATTCTGTTAAGAACCTGTCAGCTTTCACCATAAAAAAGCTACACACGCGCGCATTTTCCTGAAGACATTTGTGATAGTTGTGGGAGACATGAGAGTCCCAGTGTCCCTTGATTTGTCACCTCCTGCAGTGAAAATGCATTATGTTCAACCAGTCATATATTGCTTTTGTTTTTTTATCAAAAGAAAAGAAGAAAAAGAAAGACACACACACACACACACACACACTAATGACTAATATTTCTGCTTGTTGCATCTCAGCCTCTTGTCTCTGTTTTGGGCAACACAAGCCAGGGTAATTTGTTGTTGTCATTTTTCATTAACTTAGAAAGGGATTTTCAGTCATGTAGTGTGGAGCTCAAACAAAGGGTACAGAAAGGTCTAGTCACAGACAAACTAAGATGTGTTTACAAGCTGGTGAAAAGGCCTAACAGGTTCCTATGAGGGGTAACATTTCATCTGCTCTGGGAGAGAACAGGCACATTCCTTGAGACGCTGCAGTCTGCTGGACACCACAGCGCCACATTCCTCATAGTTGAAAGTAAGTGTTCACTTAATACCCTCTTCAAAAGGATAGCATGGCAGACCTGCGCCACGCGTCACGCATGGAGGTGATGGATGAGCTGAAACATTTCAACTGGGTTTCATATTCTGACAAAGGATATGTATACTAAAGTTGAATTTGATATACAGTATATCTTTAGTCATGATTGTCAAGTGACTGGATGCATTATGCACCGCTAAATTAAGAGTATATGAAACTGTCAGTGACACAAATACACCCGTGTCCAATTATTGACGCACAACAGTATCATTTCTCTGTGTGTATCCTTACGCCGTGGCTCAATTACACCTCTGAGGAGAAGCACTTGCTGTGACAGAAACCACTGGTGTTGCGAGGGGGGTGTCGAAGGTCAATTTGTTTCCGAGCATTTCTTCTGTCACCTTTGTAACCCCACATTGAGTCGATGATGCTTGACCCAACTCAACACTGAAAGTCAGTCAAGTATGCAGGGTGGAAGCAACACGCACGGAACCATTTTGTAAAAAAGGAAGTCATTGCAACTCTTAGGTTAAAATCCTGCAAGAGATAACAAAAAACTGCTTTGCCATTACTTTGCTGATGAAAAGTGTTTTTCTGATTATTTTTTGACAATATACAAAAGTTAAAGGTTTCTAGGTGTGTGAATAAAATAATTCTAAGTACAAACACACACAAACATACTTTACATGTGTGCCCTTTAACCATACCTGGATGAAGTTGCATGAACGACCAAATACAGAACTCACAATAGTGTTGTACAATCACATTGTTGTTAAACCTAATGTAACATGCTCACTTTTAACTTTAACAAAAGGCACAGAGACAAAAATATTTATTGTCCAGGAGCAAGAACTGTGCGATGGTTTTGAATTATGACAAATGTATCTTAGTTTCTGTTAAACATACAAAAATGTAAGCTATATACAACATAATAATAATTAAAAAAACAAACACTTTAATTTCAATATCAATATTAGTTTAAAGACAGTTATACAGTTGTAATAATGATAATTAACAGTAATGAAAATACAAGTAAGTAATTGCATTAAATGTTGATTTGTTTATTCATATGGTCCAAAGGGGCAGTGGCCACTTCAACAACTATATTTTTTGCATATATAGTGCAAATACTGAAGCCTAAAGTGCACTATATGTGCAACATGTATCATTGTCAGTGTCATATGTATCATTTGATATGTCTAAAATATGATGTAAAAATATAATAGCTGTTATTTGAAAACTATTGACTAAAAGGTCCCGATGTTTTCTTCTTGTAATTAATATGCCATAGTAGAAACCCTACAGACTTCAGAAATTAACAACAAAAGCCGCCATGCAGCAGGCCTGCCACTGTTTGTATCTTACACCAGCAGTAATACTGTTTTCACCTGGTGTGAAGCCCACACCGAGTCTGGCAGGGCCAAGGTAGCGTCTGAGAAAAAAAAGATACCCGGTCCCATTTACGACAGGCCAACCTAGTAAAGCTGGAGTCAGTCTGCAAGTGAAGGGTGGAAAAAAAGAAGTTTCTCCGGTTTAGAAAGCCCGGCTGAAAGCACTAAGTGAAGCCCCATCCTACTGAGAGCTGTGCCTCTGTAAATTACACTCACACTGCTCAATTCATCCATAAAATATCTGATAACGCACAACTGCTTGAAAATGTATCATGTAAATCTTGTCATAAAGCACTCAATTTAAAGTGAAAGATCATACTTTAGGATATAAAGAATATTTCAGGAAAAATACATTTATATATTTATTTTTAATAATTACTTCATTTTAACAATCTGCATAAACTAGTTGAATTCCAGTAAGTGTTTCTCTTTAAATAGCTGTTATTGCAACATGTGGGATTACAGGAATTACTTAACAAGCAAAAGTGCTTACAAACACTCTTTCATTATGTATGATATCACTGAGAAAGTATGTAAGTGGAAACGACTAGTTTTACATTTTTGGTCATGGGACTCTGTGGCGGCACATGGCCCCTTTGTCAGAGCGGGATTATCAGGAGCGAGCGCTCACAAAAGGAAATGCTTGTGGAGCTACAGTAACAGAAGGATAAAATCAGCCGTGTGATGATTGGGGTGACACATTTGTTTGGCTGTAATGAAAATAAGCCCATTGATGGTGCATTCAGTCATAGGCCCGAGCCCCCCCCACCCTCTACTCCACATCCTGTCTCTTTATCCTTCATACAAGTGGCAGACAGATAGCGGCTCAGTGGATATTGCAGAAGCCAGTGGGTGAGAGAGGCTCAGGTTCTGTGTG
>NC_045733.1:26874077-26889985 GCF_008692095.1 Etheostoma spectabile | reverse complement strand
GTGTGTGTGTGTGTGTGTGTGTGTGTGTGTGTGTGTGTGTGTGTGTGTGTGTTCGTGAAGGCCTGTCAGCCTGTCACTTCACATATACTGCTGATATGTATGACGGAGCTGTCTCTTCTGCTGCCGGCCACTAGTTTATCAATTTATGTTAATCTGCAGGCTTTAGGTACTTAGAAATACCACACAGAATGACACTAGTGACATAAAAAAAGTTAATACAGCAGAATACAAGAGTAAAAGAAGGGCAGGAAATACAGACATATAAAATCTTAGGCCACCGTCTAAAATGTGAGACATCACAATGAAGTAAAAGTTTAAATGACTCAGCAATGTAAATGTTTTGGGGCCTCCTCACTGTCCATATCAATGTATTACTGAGCTATAGCAGAGGACCACAGTGCTGATTAAACATGAGGCCTGATGGTAAACCCAGCCCACTTCAAGTGTTTGATCCTGGGATAGCGTCTATGACTCACCCCTCTGTGTGTGTTTCAGCCACTGGGCATTTAAACACACACAGACAACACACACGGTGTGAACATCCCTGCCGGAAACCTGCCTTCAGTGTACCACAGGGCGACTGTAAGACTTCAGACTCACTGTATCCATCAGAAATCTGCTTGCCACCCATCTGCTCCTCTAAAGCCCAGGGCTCAGACATGCCACACACAGGATTCAGATCAGTGTTCAACATGCACATGCTCACACTGCCAAAATGTCTCAGTAGATGCATGCAGCTGTTGAATGAGGACTACTGAAGTAGTTTAGAAAAGATGATAAAGAGAGCAGCAGGCCTTCAAACGCAGGATTTTGATCTGGTCAGATGACGTGTCGTTGAGCCAGACACTGTATGTTCTATTGTTAACACTGCACTCACACAGGCTTATATAATCGATTAAGTACAACAGATATGGTACATGAATACAGCTTGTCTGTCCTGAAACTCTAAGTTGGACCCCTTCCACTCATTTAAAATGACGGTTGAAAATTTGCCAACTGGCAAACATTGGCACATTTATGGAAATGCTGATTAATGTGTTTTATAAATAAAAATAAAAATAAAAATACAAATAAGAACGCTCAAATAATGTGTGCCTGAATGCCACTTCCTTTCCCCTCGCACGCATAAACAGCTGTCCTGCAGTTGCTGCAGCACTGATTGTCTTTAGAAAATCTAGTTTCCTGTGATCACCACATTGGATTGAATATAAATTAATGATGTACGGTGCATTAAATAATCTTCCATATATTCTCCAAACTGAACTTGCCCCAAAGAAATTCAAATATTGTAGCTTTAGTTTTAAAGCATTTTGATTGGAATTTTATTATATATTTTTCAAAGTAAAATGTTGCTATATTTTGAAATTAAATCAATGGATAATTTCTACACACTGAACCTGTGTGTTTAAGCAGAGGCCTCCAATGCCCATAGCCCTGTAGTAAAAACCACAGAATACAACAGCATTGACTGATGACCTACAGACTATTGGAATTTTTTTGACAGGTGACCTCTGGCAGTTGTGGGAACAATGACTGCCCTCTCCTAAACCACCACAGAAAGTATGGTTGGCAAAAAAGTGTTTTATACATCCTTAAACCATGGTTTGCATCCTGTCTCCCAGCAAAAGTCAAAGTTGTTTCTTTTTCAGGATCCTTTACTGGCAAGTAAATGCAGTTTAGTTGTCTAAACATAACACCAACACCGTAACCACTACATTTATCATATAAGTAGAAAAAAAACTGTTAGGATTAGCATGAATCATCATCACACAGCAAAGGCCAGTAAAAGAAAATCGTGCAATGATGACTTAGCAGCACAAAGATTACCAAAATATAACCAAAGAAAGATAAAACCCATCTCCTAAATATTTCAAATGGTTTCTGTTTGTTCGAGCATCTCCAAACCAGCAGCCCCCACCTCTCCACCTCCAGAGTGTCTGAGAGCGCTCTGACATTGTGTTGGTGGTATTAGGTGTTACACAGGGGCCCATTTCCCTCTCAGTTGTCTGAGTGGAACACACCCGCTGCGGCGGGGCTCCCCCTCAGCTCCAAGTGTGACAGTAATTTTACACAGTCGGGGCCCTTGGTCCCGGAGGTGGGCCATTAAAGTTCAGGTGAGGTTAATTACAGAGAATTGTTAAGCCTGCTGCTGTGCGCTGGACGGGTGGGAAGGATTCGACGCCTCCGATGCTGATTTCTGTGTGACATGGCTCCGCCGGCTCCACGGGTGTTCAGCAGCAGATTTACACACAACACCTACAAGCGCCAATCATTCACTGAAACAACTCGAAAATAAACCCCACAACACAGCCACATGAAAAACACTACAGCTTGTTATTACGCTTAACATAGAAATTACCACACACAACATGCAATTCTCCTCATGAAATACACATAACTTGACTGTAACTACCTTTAAATAACCAGCAGAATTTAAGAAAAGTATTTTGTACACACAAAAATCCATCTCTAATTTCTACCAAGAGGTTATATTAACCCTGAGGCAAGCCAAAAGCAGGAACTGGAAACCAAGCAGGAAAAGAGTGACTTAAAGATGCAGTCTGCTGTGTTTGAGTAAGGATGAGATTATATTGGATTAAAGGGGATTTTTGCAATGCAAATGAATGCACCTCAAATCAATAAGGCCTGTTCTACTCAATATACAAACTAATTAAGAGGTAATACAATCAAACCAGAATAAAATAGATTGTGCAGCTTCCTCAGAAAGAAATCCAATCAAACCTTTTTATGTGAAAAGATAAAATCTAAAGCGATCTTTCTTTGTACAAATAATGACCTCGGCTTTGTGTCCATTTAATAAGGAAAACTTGTCTTAAGAGGTTACGCTCAATGTGCATATTCTAATCAATATGAATTACATAGGGTTTTATCTATGTTATCTGGTCCAGACTGCTAAGCTAATTAATGTTTTATCGAGTGTTTTAACTCAATTATTTCACAAAGTCAAAGAGGTTCAACACAATTTTCTATGAGCAGCCGGAACATATTCAGTGGAGGGGAGGTAGTCTTTAAAAGAGTCACAACCAACTACAAGACAAGAACTAAACTTAGAAATGTATTCACTTTAAATATTTAGATTAAACAAGACAAAAGGTAATGAAAGAATCAGTGTGGTTGACTATTTTGTTTGTTTGTAGAGCACAATGCCTCTCTGATTCACTGTTACATTTTACGTTGTGTCTGCCGGGTATTATTACTAAAGTTTGGAGAGTCCCCCCTCCTCTTGCGCTTCATTCCAGCTGATTGCTCATTTTCTAATGCTAATGGTGCTAGGCTGGGGCTAGGGTTTCTCCCTGTCAGCTGGCCACTGGGGCTGTGGGACGGATCTAATGGGCTCTGACAGGAGGGAACTGATCTCATTCAAAGGGGATTTGATATGTGGCATGAATGTGGTGACCCTCAATAGACATATTAATGACCGTTATCATTCACAGACTTTGTGCCATTCATAAAGCCCCTTTTCTGTTGGATGCACCAGTGCTGCGCCAAATGCCATGACTTATGGATGAGCTGGCCATATATTGTTTTCACTGCCTTTTAGGTAACACGTCAAAGTGACTCAGAGCTCTGCTCCGGTGGCAGAGGCGGTGGCTGGTCGAACAGTTTGAGCAGCATAGCGCAGTAAATAATAACATGGTGGGTGTTGTTTACAATTTAATTACGACCACACGCTGGCGGAGGTAAAGACAAAAGCCTACAGTCACAGGAGACATCAGTATGGAGTCACTCAGTCAATATTTAGCTTCACCCCCACTGCTACTTATGACTGAGGCTTCTCTTCATGCATTCAAAGTATTGTTTGTGCTCATTTCTTATTGTTACTGCCTCCACACCAGGGTAAGCAAACGTAAGAAAAGCAGAAAAATTGTGAGAGAATCAAGGCGAGATTTAAATTACTGCAAACCTGGCAGTAAGATGTTTTTTTGATAAACAACACAGAATTTAGCAGCAAGTACTTGCTGGCAAAAATCATCAACACAGGAAAAGGTATTATTGATAGAGAAAAGTTAATAAAATAAATGATTGTATAAATCATGTCTGAACTATATCCACCAGAATACTTTGTGTGCTTTCCCAACACCATCCAACAAGGTTCATAAAGCACTAAAAAATGTGACTAGGCCAAAAGGAAAAAATAAGGCTACAATCAACATGTGGACGCTTTTGAATAAACAAGTCCTAAAAAGGCACAGTGCTGCTTGTGCACAAAATGGAGCAGCCACAATTAAATGTCCTGGGCAGGATGTTCATCAGAGTGTGGTTTTCCCCAAAAAAATCCCAAACAAATCTAGCCTGTCTATAAATGGGAGAAACAGCCAGAAAAGTCATATTAAGCCATATGTGCATCTGGTGAGAAGTGAAGAGGAGCGGTTCTTCATTACGCAAGGGCAACTGCTGCAAACACACGTGGCAGAGTGGCTGCAACTTGAGCTATTCCTCTTGGTACCTGGCTAAGATATCTGTCAGAAATCCATGAACCCTTCAAAAGAACAACAAACACATGATGCAGCATTCAAAGGTTCATGCATCCTGTATTAATCAACAATCGGAGAAAATATACCCATCATCATGTCACATGAACATATTTCATTTTTGGCAAAAGGAAACAAACAAAATTAAAGTCTGCTTTGAAATCAAACAGATGTGCGTGTATTTCTGAATTAACTTTGTACCATAAAACTATCACTATTACAAATGTATCATCATCCTCTGATTTTAGGCTTACTTATGATTAATTATGAGCATATTCCACATGTTTTCCATTCCCCCGTTTTCCGTGCATGCTCTATTAGCAGAGCTGAGGTTCAGATACGAGCTCAGCAGCAGCAGCAGTAGCAGCTTGGGAGGTGCTGGGAAGTGTTTCTTGACAGCTGCACAGGAAGTTACATCCCTCCACACATCGAGGTGTCACCAGCAGTATTTTAACATTTCCAATTTTAATCTCAGATTCCTGCCATGTGTCAACTTCAAAATCAAGTTCCGCTCCTGCATCCCTGCTGCCTCCTAATAACAATCTGTGCACTGCCACGGGATGCCACAAAGGTGCCTGGCCCCACTCACTTGCTTTGTTCTGCTCATTGTTTAATTCATCAAAAGTTACTTACAAAGGAATGTTTGAAGCATGTTTCAAAGTAAGATGCGATGTCACATTTACTAAAAAATAAGTGAAAGTGCAGGGTTTGAAACACATGGCTGATACTTAATCATATGCTTGCCATTAGGGATGGATGAAATATGCTTGATATACAGTAGTATTAATAGCAGTAATTATGCTACTTTGTACTTCTACTCTGCTACAATTCAATGAAAACGTCATTACTCCAAATCAAACATGCATGTGAGCATCTTGTGAAGTAATGATGCATTGCTATAGCTTAAACTACAAAGCAAAGTAGTCACAATTAGCTCCACCTCAAACCACTACAATATTTAAATATTATTTATCAATTCACATATCAATAACTGCTGATAATCCAAAAACACACTATAGATAAGTATATAATGTTAACACAGTACTTTTACATTTGACGTTATGCAATACTTACAAGTAACATTTTTGAACGAAAGATTTTAACTAGTAACTGAGTATTTTTACATTTTGTCATTCGACCTTTACCTAAGTAAAGGATGTGAGTACTTCTTCCACCAATGATTGTTAGCAAGTATTTTAGGAATAGAGGGAATTTTTCAAGGTAAGACAGAAAGAACTAGGCCAACCAACGTGGCCTAGTTCTTGATGATGAACAGGTATGTGTATTGTGATTCACACTGAGCATATAATGAACAACAATCACTGATTAAACATCCTAAAGCAGATGTAACAAAAGAGCCAAGTGAGCACCAACAACATTACCAAAGTGCTGTTCTTCACCCCGAGGCCGAGGCAGCAGGACATTTATGCCTGGCTTCCTCCATAGCCTGGAAAATCCTCCCCACATTACTACCATTGTGAGAGCTACTTTGCTTTCACAGTCCAAAGATCAAAACAGCAGCCATGTTTCCAAGGAACAAATGTCTTACCAGCTGGGCTGGTGTGAACACAGATATAATGCTGACAGGAAGCCGAGGCAGTCACTTGTAGAGCCAATTATGGGCAGAGCTGTGGGGGAAGGTTTACAAACACCGCTTTTCTTGTGTCGCGCTACTCTGGGGTATATGATTAACTTCCTCGCCAAAAGTACCCAGGCAGCCCGGAGTCTGCCCTCTTTGTAGGTGGCAAAGCTGGTGAGTCGTGGCACAGCCCAGCCGACACCAGACTACTGAGCAAAACAAATAGTCGGCTGCTGCCGAAAGTTTTTTGTTTTTGTTGTTTTTGTTGCTGACTGTACTTTCTACATTCTTTGGCTTTTAGCGGTTCTTCTTTAGGACATGTTTAACAGTTTGGCTGAGTTTTACAGTGTAGCTATCACTGCGAGAATGCAGGTTATAGGTCTCTCCTGAAGCCACAGAGGCTCTGCATTCTCCATTGGAGTCAGGAGGAATTCAAATTGACCCATCCGAAGAAAATACCTTTGCTTTCAGAAGACTAATTACAGGCCTTTCCCATGAATGGAGGTTGAAGGAGCAACTTAATTAAGCAGTCTCTAGATTACCCTGCATTATTATGCTGCTGCATCCCCTCAACCAAAATCATTTTCTGAAGGATCACAGGATTTCTTTTCAACAGTTGCATTAAAAACAAAATTGAAAAAAAAGTAATCCCCTGGTATTCAATCTTGTTTGAATCAAAATAGAAAGAGTCCACGGTAAGTGCCTCCTCCCATGTGGCATTGTCATGGTGGCATAGCAGGGATACCAGCAAACAACGGCCTTTTAACTAGCCGTGGTTTAGCAGCCCTCCTTCACTGTCAAATTTTTAAAAGTTCCTTTCCCCACATCTGCCCTATTTGTGCGACCTTTTCTTATTCGGACTTGCTCAAGAGATCCTCTTCTTCTTAAAGGCAATTTCATTCAACTGGGCAACAAACAGAAGTGAATATAACAGTCCCCAATCTTTCCCTTGCAGAATTCATGCTTGAGTTGCCTCAAATAAAGAAGGTCCCTGCCAGCTAGAAGAAGGAGCTCACAATCAGCTCTATAGGGGCAGCTCTATAGAAAAGGCTCCCTGTATCATACAGTCCTCCTTTACAACTCTACATTTCCATTTAATGACACCCTACATATTAACCCTGGTCAGCATCCAATTACACAGAATAAGTGAATTATCTGTGCCAGCATGTAATTTGAAAATGTTTTTCATGCAATGCGGGGACAAGGGGGAGCTGAGGGGGCCATTTTTTTCATCAATCCAGTGTTCATTAAAGTACAAGCTTGTGAGTTATTCCGAATCCATTAATTCTAAATACAGGTAATTTCCAGCCCCTTTTTGCACAGGACCACCGAGATTCCCTGTCATGGAGTATTATCGGGGTGTAGAATGACACCAACACAACTGATTTGATGAGCTTTCTTCCCCAGGCCTGCGCTCAACCAAACAAACTGGCCGGGCAACCAGCAGCGCTCCATTCATATTTAATTACAGCCTGCAGATATCGTTCGCGGATAATGTTTCACATGGCAAACACGGAGGGAAGAACTGCTAGAAAATTTGAAAATATAGTGAGAATGTAATTTCTAAATGTGGTTAATGTGATTTAATTTTATATTCAGGACAAACAAAGAGAATTTTGGATTATTTTATCCAAATCACATAAATAGAGAGTCATTGAGGGCAGCACCCAAGTCACGTATAATGGCATGTAAATAACACCAGGTGGTGAATATTAAGTATCAAACGTAGGACACAGCAGTCTATGTCACATGACCCACCTCTGTGGGTGTAAAGTCACTGCTGGCCTCCCAGGCGACAAGCTTGTCTGTGTCTCTGTGTGTGTGTGTGTGTGTGTGTGTGTGTGTGTGTGTGTGTCTGCCTGTGTGTGTGCATGTGTGTGCGTGTGTGTGTGTGTGTGTGTGTGTCTGTTGGTTGTAGCAACCAACGCAGTAATTTAGATCAATATAGTGCATTTCATGAAATCCAAGGGCGCTTTACACAACTACAGGGGATCAAGGGAATAAAATAGGAGGCCAACACATGCAACGGTTAAAAGTAATAAAGTGTCATTAATAAATGGAAGGGAGACGTAATTGAATGTTGGCTACTGACATGCAACCACATCATGTAAGCTAAAGTTATTTTATGAATGAAATACACATATTACATACCTGAGAGCCAATTCAGGGATGTTTTTGAATCACTTACAATCCCATAATTATCTCCATCTGTTGATAGCCAGATCAAGTGTGACTCGCGTTATCGCCAGTCGTCTTTCAATTTTCCTTTTAGTTTTCAGGTGTTCTTCTTTCAATTTCCTTATTTTCTATGATGGCCCTGTCCTTGTATCAGCGTTAACTACTGCATATCAGAAAACTTCTAAAATAAAATTAAAACACAAGTAGGTCCTTATTAAGAAATCTCCTGAGACCCTTAACTTGCTGGATACCATATGAGAGGCTTCTTTTTTTTTCTTTTTTTTTTTACCATACAAAAATAGCATTCTTTTAAATTTTAGTCTTGTTTTCTTTTACAGGTCATCTATGATCATCAGATGAAACATTGCACACATTGTTTCAGAAACAATTAAAAGTTACAAATAGTCCAAAGATCAGGGTCGGGGTTAAAATCAGTACATCTCTTAAGTTACCTTATTTCTGGTTACGCATGTGATGCAGAACGTGACTTAGTTCCTGTTTGTTCTGTAAAGTTTCCTCAATGTTTACTTTTATTTTTAAACTGGGCACAAACCCAGGTCTCCTGGGTAAGAGTCCTGTCTTTGTATGAAACACACTTTTATGATGCGCTCTTTTACAACTTATGGGGCGTTTTTTCAGGGTAAGATAGTCTCAATACATCACCAGTCTAGTGTTTGTATTCTTGATCCTCCATGTGTGTATGATAGACTGTCATGAAGAGTCAATATCTTTGAAATGAGACACTCACACACACTACCTTACCTTGTGCTTCATAGTGTATATGTACAGTAGGACAGGTTCATTTTCAGCTGAGAGCTATGACATGGATAAGAAACTAATGATAGACACGTACAGACACGTATACACACACAACACAATTTACACTCACGCACATACAAAACACACGCACACACACGCACACACACGCACACACACACACACACACACACAGAGTGAGCCATCGTCTCTTGGCGCCTGTCACTCAGCAGGGTCTGGGAATATGCACCAGGGCCATCGACAGGCGTCTGTGTCAATGCTTGACAAACCTCAAGGCACCAGGCTGTAATTGGAACGAGTGGCCTAATCCTCAGATCAAGACAGACTCATTGACAACCTAAGCGGGCAGCAATCCCGGCAGCGCCTTATTAGTGGGGTTTGCCTTTTTTTGCTGGGAGCACTGATGTCATCACAGCCAGCCAAAAGACGCTGCCTTGGCCAGTCAAGGCATTTTCACAAAAATGCACAAATGCAGTGGTCTTCTAATAACGGACATGTTATATGGGGTGTTGTGCAGTATTTTCTTTTCTTTTTTTTTTTTTACAAAAGAGGATTAGGAAAACTGGTGAAAATGTATTTGAGTGCCAACTTTATTCTCAGAGTTCTGACTTTAAACTCAGAATTCTGACTTCAATCTCATAAATCTGCCTTAAAATCAGAATTCTGACTTTAAACTCAGAATTCTGACTTTAAACTATTAATTCTGACTTTATTCTCAGAATTCTGAAAATAAAGTCAGCACTTAAATTAAATGTTCACCAGTGGCCCTAATTCTCTTCCCAAATTTTTTAACTTTAACATAAAAGGAAAAGTGTATTCATGTTTTTTCCTACACACATTCATGTAGTACATTTTTTGTGCTAGTTAAAATATATCCATACAAATTACATGTTTGTAGTCTTTTCATTTTACATTAATCACATACATTACTCCTGTCGCAGTATGAAGTCTATTATGAGGTCAATTATGAAAAGTAGAAATACAGTACATACAATGCAATTACACTGGCTGGCTGGACACCACATCATAATAAATGGTTGCGCTGTAGGTGTTTAACAGTAGTTATAGCTGTTTTGGTTTGACCGTTAATTCGTTGAGAAACAGACATTTCTATGACATCTTAGCTAATTGTTGTAGATTTATGCATAGTTGTGATAATGATGTCCGGTCTCCTGGCTTGCCTGCTATCAAATTTATTTCATATCAACTGTGTCTGTGTAGTGTTTCAACTTTTGAGATTCGATTGGTCGTACAATCTCTGACCAATGTGTGTAGTGCACAACCCCATACACACTAGCATAGAAAAGTGAAACATCAGTGATGGAAGATTACCTCACCCAGTCAAGCCTTCTGACTGTAGACGGTGCAGTACATGTTAGGAATCACTCAGACCAACAGCTTGCATTGCTTTCAGCAGACAGCTAGCAGATAGGCTCTTGCACCCCTTCCGTCTCTGTAGAAATAGCCACAGTGCTCTCTTGAAATTGCCCTTTGTCCCTCTCTCTCACCTCCCAGACTGGTAATCTGCTCTCTGATGGAGGGGAGCATGTAACCGAGGTCGGCTCTGACACCTTCTTGGCAGAGCCACAGAGCCTGGCTCCCAATCCCCTTTACAAAAGCCAAGATGCCCTTAAACCTCCAACAAAGTGTGTGGGTTTGTAGCCCCTTCTGACTGCCTGAGATCTCTTGTCAATGAGCGTATCAGAGGTTTTGACATGAACAGAGACATACAGTATGTACAGTCAAGATACAACACGTTTTAGATCTAATATCTTAGATAAGGCGTCCCATCTGTATGAATGCATCCCTGACAGACCAGCAGAAGGAAAAGCAAGTGGAATGCACATGTAGAGATTATTTACCTGCATATAATTATTATGTTTCAAATCATAATATGCTGCCAAGGCTAAAATGGTCATATGATATCACAATTAGTTGCTGCAACCCCTTTCAAGGAACACAAAGTGTACTTTTCTCTCAATGTGCTAAGTAGTACTTGGCAAAACCTGAGAGCCATCAACCTCAGGCAGAGCATGACATTGAGTGTTTCTGTGCATGTGTGTGTGTGTGTGTGTTTGTGTGTGTGTGTGTGTGTGTGTGTGTGTGTGTGTGTGTGTTTGTAGTTCCTGGCTTTTGTAAAGGCACCGGGAAGCTCGAGCCGTCCACCCAGGCATGCCTGTGCAGTGTAACCAAGGCTGACTGGCTGACCTCAGACTGTGTGGGCCCTTTAGCAGAAGATGAAGGAGCTTTTTCATTGACACAGGAACAGGAGGTATCGCCTTCCCTTAGCAGCAGCACTCATTCATGCCAGACACAATGCGTTATTATTGGTTTTGAATTGAAATGTTAATTTCGGGAACTGGGCAACTGGGCCTGAGAGCTTGCCCTGCTCATTTCTCATTTTTCACTTGGCTGAGGTGGTCTGTTTTGGTGTGGACCGTTAACCCCCACCTCTCCTTGTATTACAGCAACTTGGTTCAGCTATGTAAGGACTGGACATAAGTGTGACTTGGACTCGAGTCGAACCGCGTCGTGAACAATCTTTATTTTCAGGATACGTCTGATGAATGTTATTCCCCTCCCTGCGTAACCTCTAACCTCCCGATGTAACACTTGATACGTAATGTATCTGCTGCGCGCGGCCACACGTGAGAGAAGACAACAAACATGTCGACCACACCGGAAAGCTGCTATGCCATTCATCATAAGTTTTGGCATTAAAAACTTTATACAACAAGGCCCAAACAAAAAAAAGTGCTGAAAGCAGAATATGTGTACCCTGTCTCAAAGACATGAAACTTGACTTGGACTCTAGCTCAAAGACTTGTGAGCATCTCTGGCTCCATCATACAAAAGCTAAAAGGTTAGTGGTAAGAAGGCGAGAGACAGGTTCATACCCAGGGAGCATTCACTATTGATCCTGAGGCCATGGAGGAAAAAGCAGCTCTTTCAGGGCTGGTGGTGTGAGGTAGGCAGGTCAGCACTCTGCTGTGCAGCCTCACAGAAATGAGTGCATCAGCAGGCCCGGCAGATCTATATGACGGGAATTAAACAACATAATCAAATTGTTTGCGCAACCATTTAGCATCTCATTCCCTCACTGCCCTGGGCCAGACTGACCACTGGAGACTGGCCATCCACAGCAGTAACAAAGTAGGGCAATAACTAACAGCGATTAAAGGAATATTGATGGCCTGTGACACACAGCATCCTGAAAAATGCTATTTGCTCAAATAGCTGCAATAATTAAGTATATGAGGGTCAGTCAATTTTATCTGCTGCTTTTATTTGGATCGATTATTTAGTAAACTGGCCAAGCCTCAGAGAGCATTATTGCTGAGTGGGGTGTTGATTTCATAGCGCAAGTGCTTCAGCCAAGTCACACAGTAGCAGCTCACAGTGGAAACACAGTGGAAGTGTTTCCAATATTACTTAAATGGGGAAGGAGGAAAGAAAACAAAATTGCACCACTGTCTCTGTAAAACTTTTTTTTTTTTTTTTTTTTGTTTTTTTGACATGAGCTGGAATTTTACACTGACACTTGCTGCACATATTGACCTGGCTCAGTGCTAGTTTAGCCCTAAAAATCACTTTGTTATGTTCTTGATAACTGAAACACGTTCTTACTTTTTTCCCAGATATGAAAACAAGCCTATAGGCCTGGTCTAAAATATTCTCACTACTGATTGATAAAAATTTTGGCTGCGCAAAAACCTCGGCTGCATTTAATGTGATGCCGTGGTTAAAAATAAACTAGGCCATTTAGAGGCTTCTTTCCCACTTGATTGATTAAACATTAACCTGCTGGATCTGGGATATCTCTTATTAATCACAGGTGGCACAAACTTAACTGAGCATGAGGAAGGCATTTACAAAAAGGCACTGAAAGCACACACACACACACACACACACACACACACACACACAAACACACTTGCATGAACGTGCATGAAATCATGTAATCACAACATATGCCAATTAGTGGATGCTTTAATCCGATGAGTGATGCAGATTTAGCGCTGGTGGACCCACTGGGAATTAAACATCTAACTCTGGTGGTGCAATTGAGTTATACACCCAGACACACACATGCACGCACATTTCCATATCAAGCCGCACATTGTGGGAATTGCCATGACCTAATGCATTTCTTATCCAACATTTGATTACACATTTCACAGAGGAAACCATTTTCCTCTCGCCCACAACAAGATGTCCGATGAGAAAACCAACCTTGACTGAAGAAGTGAGGAGTATTTAAATCAGTGGGTGGCAGGACTGTGATTTTAACCTGTTAGATACACTGTACAGCAGCCCAAAATCCCACAAAAGACTACAGAGCAAAATCTCTATCAGACCTTCCTCATTTTCCCACAGTAAGTGCCCGTGAGTAGAGGAAACTATCGCACTATAATAACATCAGTGAATATTCAGCCACTGTAGCAGGCCATTGCTTTGATCTAGCACGGATGTGGGTGACCAGTATCCACAACTACAACAGTTTTCAATCCGAGTCTGACAGAGCACACATAGCTACGTTTTTCTTGCTGTAACCACGGGTGACTTTTGTGTGCCCAAGGAGGCTGTTATGAGAAAATTGACAAAAGTAAATATCCTTTCAGCTTTTTCCCTGATGAATAATGTACGCACAGGGTGGTGGACTGCTTAAAAAATTCCAACAGCTTCAGGGTTGTCCCTGCACATCAGCTGTCATCTTGTGATGTGGGTGGCGGTCGTGGTGCGGGGGCTTACGGCAGCACACAGGTGCCCTTTTCACTCCCAGGCCGAAAATGACAAATTCAATAAACTCAAGACATCTCTCCGGAGCACCTATGGAATCAAACACACCTGACAAGCGGCTGAAGGGCTTCTTCCTAGTCTTTCTGACACCCCATCCTAACGCTCAATATCAATATCTCTGCGGCCGTGGAATATCTTTCCATCTCACTAGTATGCTTTGACACTGT
Source organism: Etheostoma spectabile (assembly GCF_008692095.1). Taxonomy (NCBI): domain Eukaryota; kingdom Metazoa; phylum Chordata; class Actinopteri; order Perciformes; family Percidae; genus Etheostoma; species Etheostoma spectabile. The sequence continues at coordinate 26,875,991 of NC_045733.1, read as the reverse complement.
GAGAAAGAATACGAATATGTGTCAGAGGTTGTGAGACTCGAGGTAAGATTGCAATGAGGAAATTGAATCTGTGAGATGACATTAACAGAGAGTGTCCCCAACTCTGTGTGTGTTTCAGCCCCAGAGCAGACAGGCTTGGCTAGGGTTACCAACCGTAATTCTGATGGTGAAAGGGCCACAATCAGCCTACTTAATCTTGAAGCTGTTCTTTAAAACCAAAGAAAGACGATCTGTCTCCATTCTACTGTACAAAACAAGGAAACGTGATTCATCTTAAAATGGAAATGCACATTAAATTAAATTTGCCTTTCGGGGCAATGAGGACAACCCTTGACTGCAGGGTTTTCTGTGATTACAAAAAAGGCGCTTGTAGTCTGACAAAAGACCCAGTCTCATAAACCTATCTTGACCTGAAAGAACAAACCCTAGACATCAAATTTTAAAGAATTAGCATCACAATGGGCTAAATGTCCCCCTTGTAGTAAAAGCCCAGTAAAACGGGCTTGCAATTTCAGTGGTGATGATAAACTGGGAGCTGCAGATAGCGGGAGCACTGTGCGTTGGACAAACCCTCACTGTATGTTCATTAGCATCCCTGAAGGTTCTCATCTGACGATGAGGGATACAGAGCACTGTGGTCGTCCTGCAAGCATTAGTGACTTATTAAAGAATAGGCCAGGGAGCCTCAAGTTTGGTGAGTCTGGTCCACCAGGAGCTCACATTAGGGCTCCCACCTGTTTGTCTGGGTACTCGTTTGACACAATAGGTCATGAAATGCAATATGCGCCTGTGCCTCTCTTTCTCACCACTCAAAGTGAAGGAGCGGATGAACTGCAAGATAAATGACATTGACATTTGGATAGTCTCCAGATTGCTGTGCCATAAAAATAAACCATGCAAAGACAATCTCAAAAGACCAAAGCACAACTTCAATGGAGAAGCAAACAGGAGCAGAATGAAGAAAAGAAAAAAAAAACTGTCTGGTTTTAAGCAGGATGGATATTCCCTAGAAGACTTTGATTGCTCATCTGTGATGACTGTGAGAGTGTTCAGGCCTGAAAAAAAATCCTGCTCCATGTTTGTACTTACAATCTGGAGGTCTTGTCTTCCAACCAGCTGTGTACACGCTGCAGACAGGCTCCGTTTTCCACAGGAAGCACAACGAGAGCTGCAGGAAGACTAAACCAGCATGAAATGGCTGGAGGAAAATGACAAAGCAAATTAGAGGCTTATACAAAATAAATAATCACTTTGTAATACAATAAAATACAAACACAGACCATCTTGGGGGAATTAAAGGCAGCATAAAACTGCCAAACAATTATCAGCGAGAACTGTTTGACATATTCATACTTTAGGACTTCAACTTACAGCATGATTTAGACTGATATTTTTCAACATTAACACACCAGAGAAGTGTGTTGTTGCAGGAAGCAGGCCTCTGAGCAGGTCTATCACCTGAGTGTGTTTGACAGAGTGGGCAGGTGTGGCAGAGCATCCGGGGAAAGTGAACCACAGCCGGCTACATGAGGCTCACCATTTGTTCTCTGCGGGTCTTTGATCTCCCAGCGGCGGGCCAGAACCTCAGTGGGGAGTCCAGGCCGGGCCCCAGGCTACGGTTTGTATCGACTCAGGAGGGCTGACAGCAGAAGGGGGCCCCATCTTCCCAAGATCGCCTCCGTGCACCTTCATCTCAACCTGACCTGCACACCGGGGGCACAGGACTGTGGAGGGTAGAAACAAGAGATGTTACACAGATTTTACTCCTGAATTAAATCCCCCTGATGCTGCTGGTTGATGAGACAAAAAGCATTGTTTTACTTTTTTTCTTGTTGCCTTTTCTCCTGACATACTAGAGGAAAAGCACACACACACACACACACACACACACACACACACACACACACACACACA
>NC_045733.1:26861942-26874062 GCF_008692095.1 Etheostoma spectabile | reverse complement strand
ACACACACACAGACACACAGACACACACACACACACACACACACACACACTCATATTTGTTTCTCAAGCCATTTAGTTTAGTTCAGTTTTAGAAAAAATGATTCTATCCCAGTTGTTTCTTTCATGGATGGCATGTGCTATAAAAATTTCATTTTTTTCAAATTTAAAATACCCAGGAAGCCATTTACTTTCATTATTAAATATCCAACTCATAAAAAACATTTAGACAACACAATAATAAGTACAACATAACTTATCAAAGTTAAGTTACTGGAAACAAATGATCTTATTTTTGCAGTGTGGCAGCTGTGCATACAGCCCTTACTTAGGAAGGCCAAGCCTTTAATGAACCTTCAAGTGTACAGTAAGTGGACGGGAGTGGCTTACAGCTAAAGGGAGTAATGTTTCTTCGCTGATGGTTCCCATCCTCTCCAGACACTAAAGCAAAATGCCATCAAGCCATTTAGCGCCGACTGAAAAAAAAAATAACCAACACTAAAATAAAAACACATTAGATAAAATGTCAAGAATAAATCAAAATAGCCTGTAGTGTGTATAGTGTGTTTGAAGCTGACATGCAGTGCGTGTTCATTTCTCCTATGAGTGTGTTTATAATATGAAGTGTACATAATCTCTGCACCCCAAAAGCACATTGTCATCGTAGCTGCAGGTCAGTGGATGAGACACTACACAACACTACAATAAATTGTGACAGTGAACAGGGCAGACTGGGACAGCCTCTCTCGGTCTGTGGCGATTGTGTTTCAGTGTGTTCGCTCGGCTCTTCCTGTGGTGCTCTGTGTTGTGGAGCAAAAAGCCACTGCTGGGAGCCACAGTGGAAGAGATCAATTGTACACATTCCTGCCACCTGAGATTCAAGTGTTTCTGTAATACTGCACAGCTCAATCGATACTTAAGCAAGGAGCCGAGAGGGAAGAGCCCAGTCCATTCTTATTGGTGGGACAACTCACACACAGATAAAGCATGCATTTACTCCTGTATATTTCTGCTTCACCTGTTAAATGAACAGAGCTTTTTTTTTAAAACAACAATATACACACATGTCTACATATTCAAAACGGAAGTATTACTGTAACACTACTGAAGTTATTAGTGATTTTGAGATTCTAGAATGCTGGAATTTAATTTTTTTGTTTTCTCATTTCACATGTTTATATTAAAATAAACCATTAGAAATAACGCCTTGGAAATAATAACAAAACAACAATAACATCAGAAATAATATTATAATTAATAATAATAGTAATAATAATTATAATCTCCTTATAATAATAAAAGAAAGGCAAAAGAAAACGCAGAAGTAGAAAAAGTCAAAGATGGAAATGCATGAACGTATTTGTCATAATTAGCAGAGCAGTAAGAATGTGGAGCACTTTTCTTTTTCTTTCTGTCCTTTGAAGGAATCTCTCAGGAAGCCGATGTGCTGCACAAACAGAGCTCAGGGGAACAGATGTGACTGTTAAAAAAGAAAACAGGCACTGTGGGCAAGGATCATTTAGCGTCGACGTCTTGAAATATAAAACGTAAATATTGGGGATTTGGGCTTTGTGAAGAGGAGGGGAGAGCGCCGTGGATGCTGGACAGAATGAACAGATCCTGTATTGCAGGATGTGCAACGGTGTGTTAAATTAAATGCAGCTGTTGAAATACAAAAGGGGAACATTTTCGCTTTGAATAAAAAAAAAAAAAAAGGCAAGGCAAGGCAAATGCCTTCAAAGCCGTCAAAGGCTTTATCCGGATAACCGCGTGATCGTTTTGACAACTTCTTTTGAGGCTTTGTGGCAAATAATTAGATCGGCACATTCTTATTAATGAACGTAGGCCTGTGTTTAAAAAAAAAAAAAAAAAAAAAAGAGAGAGAAAAATACTCCCTAACACCTTAATAATAATGGTTTGTGTCTTAACTTTTCGGGTCTAGACAAAAATAAAATGTTTCCCCGCTGAGACCTTTTTTTATTACAATCTGGTGAACGTGCATACATAAATGGGGGGAGGGAACATTTCCCTTTCTGCGTAAAAAAAAGCCCCGACTCTACTTGATTGCGAGGATTAGCGATTAATTGGCGATTTCAAGCATCGGCAGCGGAAATGATGAGGTTAAAACTGTGATCATTTTAAATTAAAGAGCAGGGGAGCTCACACCATTAGTGACTGCATCCGAGCCCCCGAGTCTGCTTCGACTGCTTGCACAAGCTGCACCGCGGCCCTGGGCACACATTCTTCACAGACAACAAGAAACTTTATTATTGTTATTTCTGCTTTAACACGAATCAATGTTTGATCTGTGAAAATAATTACTAGTATCTTTCCAATGACATGAGAAATAAGGAGGGAATAAAAGCACACACACAATGTTTCTTTTGGAAAACTGATGTATTTGATTATTAGAGTAAAGAATTACAGTATCTTAGTTGTTAGTAGGTATTAAAGTGTAGAGAAACTGGACCCATAAAGATCTTCCAACTTTCCAAGAAAGTGCATGTAACAGTCCGAAGGTTGTCAAACCCAATATATATTTATATTTATAAAAACACTATCATTTTGTCCCCTGGCCGTGATGGACTTCTCTCGTGTGAGCTCTATGTACATTTTCTTAACGAGGGAGTTTGTATTTCCACGTCTGAACGTATTTACAGAAGCTTCAACACATAACTTTGCACTTGATGTCAGTGAGGATGCTGGGACATAGCAGCAACATGGAAATCCAGCTGAGAAACTGAAGGAGAATCCTGCTCATTTGATTGGCTGTCTCAGTTCCAAAAGCCAGGAAATAGGCCAGACCGAATGTTCCCTTCTGTCTTGCTTTCAACAACACCAAAATACGAGCAACGAAAAAAAGAGATTGAGAAGAACAAAAAAATGGAAGTAAACAAAAAGTACAAAGTAAAATACACAGAAACGGTAACAACAAAACAAGTTAACACTAAAGAAACCCTTGACATGTAGCAAACTTCAATGTTTTGTCTTCCTTAAATAAAATAAAGGTAAATAGCAATTTGAAAGAAAGGAACTACCACATCATTTAGTCCCTTGCCTGAATTTCATTGTTTTGCTTTGATGAGGGGAAGGGGGCATGAACACACAGATGTTAGACCAACTACAGAAGATCAGTGTACATTATTTACAGCAAGTCTGTTTGCTTATAACAGGGCTAATGCATCACATGAACATCGACAGTTCGGTTATAGCTACTACAGACAGAAAATAACTTAATGCCAAGGTAATGTTATCTACCCAGATATTCTAAGTTTCAAAAGTACATTTTTTAAGCACCCATACATACCCATTCTGGCTTCAAAACAAACAAAACCTAATTGTTAATGCTTCCACTTGGTTTCAAGCAAGGTTATAATCGCTAATAAATAAGCTCCATAAAACTATAACATGTACATTGTACAAAAAAAGCAACTTGTCTTCACACTCATGTTCGTAAAGATTTAATGGCGAGCAAAGCAGTTCAGTTGATTTTGTCCCTGTCTTGTTCTCTTTCTTTCTCTTCTTCTGTGTGACTACATATGTGTACAGTGTGCCTTCAGGCATCTTCATCTGTCTGTGCGCAACTGAGGACATACACTCTAACTGGTGACAATTTCTTTATTGTCCTCTATGAAGCGTGTGAAGCGGAAGTGGGCCCCGTTCTCCGTGTTTGCCATTTTCTCCAAACCAGCGAGAGCAGCGTTGGGTTCCATGCTGTGTAATCTGTCTAGGCTGCCGGTCAGGCCACCAATGGGAGAGCTACCCCCATTCCCCACACCACCTGACATGGGTGGGATGCCTCCATTCTGGATGACAGAGATTTCATTTGTCTTCATTGCCAGGCCGTTTGAGAAGGCTGCAGCGTACTGGTTCCAGAAACTAGCCGGGTCCCCGTTGCTTCCCCTTGATGCCATGTCCTTCTGGAAGATCTCAGGAAACTTGACTGGGTTGGTACCCAGGAAGGCCATTGGCCCGTCCACGGAAAGCCTGCGGCCACGTCTGGCAGGAGCACTGTTCCACATGTGTGTGCCCATGTGGACCTACACAGAGAGAAAGAGAGGGAGGAGAGAAAAAAGGGGGAAGAAAAGGGAGGGAGGAGTGAGACAGAGCAATGAGAGGGATGAAAATTAGTGATGTTTATAAACTAGGCCACAAGAGCTGCACATGAGATGATGCAATGGAAAAAATAATAATAATCCTCAACCAAATTAAAATAGCTTCACACCCTGTGTGCAGCAGACATGTTAGTTGCTTATGCTGTGAAAGGTACCAGCATGGTGTAAACATCTTATTTTGGAAAGACTGATACATGCTGTTTAATCTAAACCTTAATTTGCTCATCTCACAAGGGAAACACAGCGCTTGGGGTAAAATTGCACTGTCCAGTTTCATTGCTATTGCCAGTATTGCATGTGACATTTCACCTCTGGCAATACCCTTTCCATGACAAAGACAATACAATTTTTTTCCTTTTTTCTGCTTCATAATCCTTTAAAGATATATTCAACGAATACTGTTTTAAGGTATTTTATGGAGACCCTACTACAAAAACGTTCACAGACTTTTCTGTGTACGTTACTGGTGAAACGTTAACAAAACAATGCAGATATCTTTTAAAAAAGACCAGTTTCAACCAAAAGCCTGAGCTTTCAAAATTAAAAATTAACATTCATCCCAAATTCCTTCTCTAGGATTACGGATTGATGCACGAAATAATAATTATCCTAAGTTTCACATAATTAAGTTCACATAAATCTCCCCAGTTTCTGTAGATCATTAAGCAGGATCCCTTTCTCAATGATTTATGCCTGTGACAGTTTTCACAGAGTCTGTTATGGAAAACTACAGACTGACCTAACGCACAATGATTACCTCTGATAATTTATTCTGTGCACTGAATCATTCTTAGCTGATTACATTCTAGAATTCCTACCTAATAATCACATTAGTTGTGTGATTCAGCCTTTCCACTAAGGTACGTTTTTCTCAGAGAGCTGCTCCTTTCATTAATTATACAACATTACCACCTCTTGATGCCAAGTGCACTGACAAGCCTTATGAAACTAAATAGGAGCTCAGAGACTCGTTTTTCACGAACATTCTCATGCACAAACTTTAAGGGGACGAACCGTTTTCTAAATGTTTCAACATTTACCTTGAGATTTCCTTTGGTGGTGAAAGCCCGACCACAGATACTGCAGGCAAAGGGTTTCTCCCCTGTGTGGGTTCTCTCGTGGATCTGTAGAGCACTGGAGGAGGAGAAACACTTCCCACAGGCGTTGCAGAAGTGTTGTTTGGGTGTCCTGCGTGGTGGAGCAGTGGAAAGCACAGGAGAAGTGGAGGCAGATGATGTGGCCAAAACAGAGGGCATGTCCTTGTTCTCTGGGTGGAATCCATGTAGAAAGCCGTTGACCTCTGGTTTGTTAAGAGAGCCCACAGACAGTAGGGAAGGGGTTGGGCTGGAGGACAGGCTGGTGTTTGACGGCTCAAAGAGCTGTGAGGGCAGGTCTCTCATTTGATGGGTTAGCATGTGCTGCTTGAGGTTGCCCTTGGTGGAGAAACCCCTGTTACAGGCCGTGCAAATAAATGGTCTTTCTTTGGTATGGCTTCGATAGTGAATGTCCAAGGCACTCTGACAAGCAAAGGTCTTCCCACAGATGTCACAGGATGTGTTCTTGATGATACTACGTTCCCGGAAGGGGAATAACATGCCCAAGGGGTCTTTAGAGGAATTGACAGATGTCAGGTCCAGGGCTCCAATGTTGGATGGCTGAGAGTGCAAGAGGCTTGCAGTGGTGTGCTCCAAGGATAAGGCCCTCTGGTGCCTTTCTTCGAGGCTAGGGGATTTGCGTGGTTGTGGCTGCATGCTAGTGGGGGATGGCGCCTGCATGGAGGAGGTAGATTCTGACACAGCTGGACTCCCGGTGCTTTGGCTTTCAACATCCCCTCCCAGAGACGAGGAGTCATTGGTGAAGCAATCCCCCTCAACTAAGCCATTTGCCATAGCCTTCATTTGGCTGACTTGTAACTCCTCTGTTTCATTATTATAGACATTTTCTCGGTCATTTCTCTCTTGCCCCTCCTGGCTAGCCATTTCAAGGGGGGTTGGAGAGTTACATACACTGTCATGAGAGGCATCAGCCGACCTAGGTGTGTCTGGCACACTGCTATCAGGGCCCTCCTCCATTCCTTCCATGTTGTCATCAGAGAAGTTGTCCAGATCATCAAAGTTTCTCTCCTCAAATGAGCCAGTGTCAGAGACCATGGACTCTGGGTAACTCTCTGGCAGAGGGGTGTTGGGGATGTGCCCACCCATGTGCATGCGAATATGCTGCTGTAGAACCACAGCATTTGTGAACTTCTTCTGACAAATGGGGCAGGAGTGTTGGACTCTAAGAGGAGGCATGGCCCTATGGACGCTGTAGTGGGTCTTAAGATTTCCCTTTGTGGTAAACGCCCTGCCACAGATTTTACACTTAAAGGGCCTTTCCCCAGTGTGAGTGCGATAGTGCATTTTCAGAGCACTTTGGCAGCTCAACACCCGGTGGCAGATGACACATTCGTTTGGGTCTGTCACCTTCCTGTCAATGTTCTCCACAAGCTGCTGTAGTTTAGAGGTCTCTGACCCCTGGAGAGGATCCAGGATGCCTCCAAAGGGGAACTTAGCCTTAAACTGATCAGACATAAGGGGCATGAGTGGGTTGGTCATCATGGGCGGGCTGTTAGATGTTGTATAGTCAGCATTGCTCTCTGACGCAGAGCTCACATTTGTCATGAAGACTGAGGAGTGGCTGCCTTCTTCAGTTCTCCCATTTGAGGTAGGCAGAGTTGCACCTTCACCCTCTTCAGACACTCCATCATTACTTTTAGCTGAAGGCTCAGCAGTGCCTAAAACACTTTTTGCAGCAGAAGGGCTAGTTATGGCTATTGAATGATCTTCCTTTTTGATGAAATGTGGTAGGCTCGGCATGGTTGGCGGCAGCAGCATGCCAACTGAGGAAGTCAGTGTGGGCAAAACTGGTTTGCTGTCCAACCAGCTGGTGACAGGTTTCTCAGGGGGCATAGACATGCCATATGGAATGCCAGTGGTTGTTGGTATGTTGTCTAAATGCTCAGGAACAGGGTAGGGGTTCATCTGGATATGTGGGTATTTTTCTTTATGACGTTGGAAATGCACCTTCAGGTTACCGCGGGTGGAGAAGCGGTTGCCACAAATATTACACTTGTATGGTCTCTCGCCAGTGTGAGAGCGCAGGTGAATTTGCAAGGCACTGTCACTCCCAAACACCTTGCCACAAAACCTGCACTTATGCTTGAAGAAAGCTTCGTCAGAGCTGCTTTTGTGTTCAAATGAAGTGACATTTGGCGGCTTGCCTTTCCTCTGCTGGGCCAAAGCTGCTAAAGAGTTGAGGTCCTCTACGGTGGTGCCAACATTGGGAAGAGAGCTGGAGAATATAGGGTTTCCAGGTGGGGGCTGAGGTAGAAGGGGATTCACTGCAGAGCTTAACAAGCTACCCATTCCAAATGCTGGCGTGGATGACTTAGTAAGTGATGAATTGCTGAGTTGAGAGTGGAGGCTACCCATATGACTTGGCCTCTTGTCAGAGGACTGGGTATTGACTGTTGATGGCCCCAGTGTGCTAACGCTCTGAGATGTCTCACTGCTGCTTGGATTGGACTGAGGTAGCTGTGCCGCTGCAGCCAGCTGCTTTAGGCTGTTAATACTAGCTGACTGACTAGCCAGGTTCTGCGCTAGGCCTGCGGCTGCAGCCAGCTGTTGGGAGAGATGTGAGCTGAGTGTGGTCAGTGGGGTGGCAGAAGGCCCCATTGTGCCTGAAGCAGAAGTTGGGGGCACCTGCAGTTCTTGGGACTGGGAGGCCAGGAGCAGTATCTGGTGGCGAATCTGCTCAATAAGTTGCAGCTGGTGGATCTGCTGCTGTTGTAGGGCTAGGAGTTGTTCCATAAGGGCTGGCACTGCCACCCTAGGGCCCCCTGAGTTACGGGCCTCTTGGGAGAACTGGGCCACAGCCACTTTGGTGCTTTGAAGATTTTCAATTATGACATTGCTATTGATCATGGAGAAGTTTCCAAGGTCGGTCAGGTTTCTGAGCTGAGGTAAAGGGGCAGAGATAGCCGAAGTACCTGCTGCAGGGCCAGAGCTGCCCCTGCCACCATGGCTGCTGACTGTGTTGATGGGGCTCACGCTCTCTGCATGACTGCCTTCCTCTTCATGACCACTGCTCATTCCGGAAACGTCCACGTCCATGGATTCGTCTTTTTCAAGAGTGTTAGTCTCCAAAAGGTCACTGCACTCTGTTTGATCAGTGTTATTAGCTGTGTCATTCATCTGGTCATCGGAATTATGGGGAGGAGACCCAGGCGAGAAAGTTTCGATGGGGGAGGCGGGGTTATTCACTATCAGAACTAACTGATTCTTAGTGCAATTCTTCTGGTGTTCCTCAAGATCTGATAGTTCAAAGAACTCAGCACAACATCTGCTACAGACGTTGGCGTCTGACTCCTTGCAGGGGGGGTCCTCTGAGCAAAGTTCTGTGTCCCCTGAAAAAAAGGAAACAGAGGATTAGTGATTAGAAATGTTTTGCAGCTGAAGAAGCAGCTTTATCTCCTCAAATTCCATTGTTGTTAATCTTCAGTTAATCAGTTTTACACTTATCCCCTTGATGTGTTCACAAAAACAACGATCGAAAGGCAACAATAAGCCAACAGAAATGAGAAAAGACCTTATTCAATGCAGTGGCCTGTGCAACACGATAAGAGGGGATACAAAATCAATGGGAACTACTCAAATATTGCTTAAAAGTGATCTTTGAAGATGTACATCTGGGTTTCATCAGCCCAACCAAAGGTAATCATTTTCTCCAGATAATCCATCAAAATATAGAATAGAGTGAAGTGAGGACATTGGGTCTTAATGAAATTTCATAGAAAGGCATTGATTTCCTATATTCCATGGCCTTCAAAGTCTACTTGTCTACTCGGCGCAAATCAAGCATTTGAAGGACTTATTAGACTTTCAATTTGCTGTCAACTTTGCTCATTTTCAGCCAACTATAGGCATCTTGGACAGGTTATCTATGTCACTAAACTAATTTGTATCCACTCAGGCTGCAGTCACAGTGAGACAAGAACAACAGAGCCAGGGGCGTCTAGGCTGTTACATGCACACACTAACCACAACAAGTATGACAAAAAAGGAAAAAAATTAATAAAAATGAATATGAAATCGTATGCCACGGCAAACATGTCTGCAAGCTAATGAAAAGAATAACATGTCAGCTGACTTTTGCTCCATAACAGTAAATACGCTGAACCTAAAATATTAGCAACCATAGAAAAAACACTCATCAGTGAATTATTCTGGGAAAGCAGCAACGGAAAAACCTATTTGTTTAGATAAATGACTTGGTCAAAACTTAAGTGGAGGGCGGTACATCAGAATGCATGCATAACGAACTTGCCAAAACTGAGAAACTGGACACATCAGTTCATGGATCTTGCAATACACACACATCAAAGTCTGTTGTCATTGAGATTAAAATTCAAAAGCAATTCAAAAGCAATGACGGCCTTTCAAATGTGCACAAAAAAGTGTTTTTGAATTTTCCATTTTGATGAACAGGAGTCAGGGAGCGAAAAAGGCAAGATGACACCCTGTCCCCAGAGCCACTGCTGTGCTCCAGACTTTTCTGATTCTTTTCCCTCTTTGTCACACTAAAATCTTGCTGTTTAACATACAAGTTGATTTACAAATTGCATTTTTCTATGAATCCCTTTCATTGTGACTCCGGCCCCTCAACACTTTCATCAGGGCAAAGAATTCATTTGCAAATGAAACCCAGAGAAGTGCAGCCCTGCCCCACAGAGAGACAGGATGCCTTCCCATTGTTCGCGCAGCATGGGAGCGGCGGGGATCGTCGGCACAGCCTGGCCCTGCTCATCTCAGTCGACTCAAAGCAGATCCTGTTTAATTCAGGGATTATCTCCCTCAATGTTTCTCTGCTCAGCGACATCAGATAACACAAAGTTGCCATGACAGTAAACCCTGGCCTTCACACCAGCAAACCATGCAAACAGGGAAGAGTCAACTTTAATGATAACTTTTCATGTTAAATCCCCCCATCCACCCACCCGGCTACCTATAGCACAAGCGCTAATTTAGAAAAAATGTGTTTGATTCGTACTGTGAGAAATGTAAGGATTAAATAAACACCTTTTCTTTTTTCTCAAAGCTGGCTGTACACAAATTAGTGTGAAGAAAATCTAATTGTATGACACCAAGTGGGATAAAAATAAATCCATTAAAAGAAAAACTTTTGTCTAACAAACTTCTGGAAGATGCAATATTAATTAATAAATTGAATGTGTGTGTGCCCACTAAAATCAACGCAGATAATAAGGAAAAAATACATGATGCATTTACTATTTTAAAAACAATGTTGTTCACGGAAATTAAATAAATTCACCATGTGAGTCATACACATACTTTAGAAAAGTGTGTTTCTTTGATTAAAATAAGTTTCTAAGAAATCAAAAAATAACACATTTAACGTGCAAATGCAAAAAAATACAATAAACAAACTATATATAATTATGTAAATAGTATGTCAAATTAAGGAAAACATTAAAGACAAAACAGATAATACTTCTGCCAAAAATAATTGTGCAATCTATTTTACTAATAAAGGAACTGGCGCAAAACACTTTCATCAAAATTGTGCAGTGCAGCAGTGGACAGTCTCCTCTTTACCAAATCTATCTTAAATTTGGATTTTGGGAGAAGAGAATGATCATAATAATAACCCCACAGCTGCAAAACATAAGAATCATATTTCATCAAAATAAATACATGCACACCTACAGATATGCTAACTGTGCAATACTATGTTTTACTTTACGCTAAAAAAGGATCAAAACTAAATGAATGCATAAGTACAAATCCACTGTCCACATAGGATGAGTATAGCAAACAACACAGATGCTAGCATTAGGCTTAATTCCCAAAATAGCAAGGATTAACTTCCAATTAAAGTTAAGATAAAGTCAAGCTGGTGTAAAGATGGAGTCTGTAAAACTTCCATAGAATCTCTATCAAAAGCACAATGTAAGCAGTGCACAGGGCTAAAGGGTGTCAGGAGAGACAAAGAGCAGAGGACAGAGCCTCAAAGAGATTGACCGAAGTCAGAAAATGAGAGACAAGAAAACAAGGAGTAGTCAAAAAAGTTGACAGAGAGCTTCGAGAGATCCTACATTATTATCGCAGGGGGGCTCTGTGAGCCTCTTGACACTTGTAACTTCAGGAGGGTTTCTGCTCTCATTGTCTCCACTCAGGTCTCATCCCACTGAACACTAGATGGGGTTCCACTAAAGCCGCCGTGGTCCAGGACAAGACTCACATCTAGGAAGCTCTGCCCCAGTGACATGCTAAAAGCCCAAGGGGAGGGAAAAAGGCAAAGCAAGTCCTTCAGGCTACACCTAGACTCACACCACACAAACACTGGCAAAATGACAAGCAACTGCACTCTCTGTTTACAGGGAACAACAGTGCAAAGTGGACTGCCCGGTCAATCTCCCATCTAGAGGGGCCACTCTGATAGGGCAAAAGGGGATGGTCAAAACATTGATAAGGCCTTACTCTCACACTCACACACACACACACACACACACACATACACACACGCACAAACAAACACAGACTTAAATGAAAAGCAGAGGCCTCGCTGGGCCGCCTGCAGCTCCGACCCGCAGGGTCAATGGCGAGGCCGAGAGAGGAACACACTGGGCCCTGAACTCACAGAGGGACACTGGCAAAGGTTAAAACAGCTAAACATCCCACCCTCTGTGGCTCTCACTCCGACCTCCCAGTAACTATGGCCCTCAGCATCACTGATATTCAGCTCCAAATACAATGACTTTCTGTTTTCACTTCCGACTACCACAACTCTGCAGAAGACACAGCACATAAGCTATGAGCACTCAGCTAAATATCCCCGAAAACCTAAAGACCACATGTCCATACCTTTATAATCAGACACTCGAAACAATTTTAACATGTGGCACAGAATTGGACATAATTAGGAAATGTTGTGTTCTGCAGCCTGCCAG
>NC_045733.1:26853882-26861921 GCF_008692095.1 Etheostoma spectabile | reverse complement strand
GAGTCTGTGACAAAAGTATCACTTCTGTAAGTGTATTAGATTTAAATGAAACTGCAGAAAAACCAGCCCTAGGGACTTAGGTTTTGCATTAATCATCAAGTTCCTAAAAATCCCGTGAAAAGGACTGCAAATACCTTCTATAGATGACTTTGTCCTGAAAGAGGCAAGTGTTTATTTCAAATTACCTGCACATGCTTTACAGGCAGAACTGCAATGTGGCTATGGGAGTATTAACATGTCATATATTCTATGCATAGGCCTTATCCAACAAGACGAGCAAAAAAAAATGAATCACAGTATTTTATTTTTTATTTTTGGCATGTCTTATTTTTTTTTGTACAAATTAAAATAATGAACACGTGTAAAATTCGATCAGACTGCACGACAGAGCGAAGATAACTCTCCATTTAAATTAAGAACATTTCTTAAAAATACAGAAAAACAAATAACTATTTTTTTTCTTGTAAATGAGTCATTTGATAGAACACTCAAAAAGTCGGTCAACAAAAAATACACGTATCAACGCAACGTCCTATTACGAAATCCAGCGGTTGTTAACCTTATTCTACAATGTTATCATGCCGTGAAGTTTTGCTTTTAGGGTTGTGTTCAATTTTTCAACTAAAATATGACAATATAGAACTAACTACAGCTGGATATGGGTGGCCTCTGGACCTCTGAGCTCCAGTACACACAGACCTGGAGTTCCAGGTCTGAATGCCACTTTGTGGGCTACAGACTGATTTCACATATCACAGGCACCGTTATTACAGCCCCGTTAAAAGAGAGTAGGCTATTTCTCTTCGCGAACAAATATTTATCGTAGTTCCATTTTTCACAGCAGGCCAAAGATCATCTATAGCTTTCTAAAGGCGTTAAATTAGAAAAATAACAAGCCTGTTTATCATTGTTGATTTTAGTTCAGAAAACTATCAATTATTTTGTAATTCCATCGTGTGTGTGTGTGTGTGTGTCCCAGAGTGAGTAAGACTTCTCTATGGTGCAATTTGAACAAACAAAAAGTGTAAACTATGAGTAGTAAACCCGAGGGATATTTTCAGGATCATGTGTGTCTTTAGAGCAGTGTGTCCTCTTTTTCTTTTAACTTTTATTAATAAAGCACGTTCGTGTGCAAACAGGCAATGACTAACTGACACTGATTTTCATAAAAGGAGGAAAACAGTGTACAATTTTATACAGCGCGGGACTGCAACACGCGGACAGGGGAAATTCTATGTCCGGGACCCAGGAAAAGTTGGAGTCCGGGCCGGAGCGACAGGGTGGTCCCTCTCGAGGCACCGAGGCGGACCGCTAGACGCAGGAAAGCCCCGGAGAGCACCGAAAGCGAACCCAATACTCATTACAGGAGAGTTTCAACTTTAGATTAAAAAGACGATTTAAAGCTGAAATTGAGACTAAAAAGTTTCGAAACTTTAAAACACACACACACACGCGCGTAAACCTAGAGGAAAATGTAGGCTACTTTCCTAATTTCATCCGATTTAACTTGTTTATATTTTATAGTTCAGTTTGTATAATGCATATAATGGAGTGTTTCGAAAAAATATAAAAAGTTCCCAATTCCTCTTAGAACTGGAATGAAGTGAATTTAAGTAAAGCCTGAGTAATATGTTTACTGACAAAGTGGTAGGCTTTAGACTTCCAACATCAAGACGATGGAAGTATCAAATAAACAAAGGCAGGCAAAACAAAAACAATAATAAAAAGTCCAATTCAAAGTATTGACTTTAACCGTCAGATGTTGCTACAGACACGATAAAACAGCCCAGATAGTGAGACATTCATGGTGCTTGGATAAAAGGGGCGATAGGTTACGTGGACTCACCATTGTGCTCCGATAAAGGCAGATGAGGGTCGGATTGGAAGTGTTGCGGCTTCGCTTGTTTCCTCCGCGACATGCTGGCTGGCACATCAGCAGGCAAAGAATAAAAAAATGACTACAAAACCTTCTCAAAAATTACGTAAATAGAGCCAATCCACCGCGCATGTGCCCCGTTATGATTATCAATAATGCGCTGCGATTAATCATACGGGGGGGGCTTCTTTGAAAGGCGATTGGCACCTCGCCAGCCCCCCTCCTATTCAAATGAAGTCTCTTTAATCAATTAGCTCCTGATTTGCTGGGGACTCTTGTCTCTCTCTCAGCTCCCACCCAATGACTTGATCCGTATGGGGAAGAAAGGCTAGGTTTTCCAAACTCCCTTTAGATACGGTTTAACCCCTTCTGTTAGCCAAGTTAAAGCTTATCTTGACTACTACAGGGGAATGTCAGCGTCTCGAGTCAATGCCTGCGACAGTATCTTTCAATCTTTCACATTGATCAAGCAGCGATCACAGTTTCTCTTGTCCTTTTCCCCCTCCTGTAGATGTGGAGTGACTGGACGCTGGCAACTCAACCCTCCGCGATCACCAACCAACTTTCTTCTCTCTAAAACTCGGTAGTCCGTCCTTCGCTCTTGCATTAAGCTCGTTGTAATTCAGCTCTTGTTGTGTTGTACACCGACACCTACTCTCTGAAGAGTTGCAATCGAGGCTCCCGGTGCGCTAAAACGCAACGTCGCGCGAACATGTTCCGTGCGTAAATGGCACCGGTACGCGTTCCCAAAAGTCCACAGTGTGTTCCGACGTCCCAATCAGTTTCATTTGATTATTATTAGTCGAGAGGGGGGTTACTTACTAACACGTTTTCATCACACACTGCATTCCGCGAATAAACAAACTTTGAGGGCCCGTGCAGCACTGGGACAAATGTGGAGCCCGGCCCATCGAGGATCTGATTGGTCACCGGGCTATTCAGTCACGCTACCATTCACCTCCACCTCCTCCCCCCTTCTTTTCTCCCTCTCCCTCTCTCTGATTGCGCACAGCAGATCCGAACGCTTTGTGCGCACCGGGATGATCAGTGGTAAAGAGAGCGGAGACAAGTCTTTTCATCTGAATAGGGACAAATAAAGCTTTTCATTTATTCCCTAAACATTTCTTTTTTTTTTAGCGAATGCCTGCATCACACTCATGTTGACTCATCTACATTTCACACCGTCCATTTAACTATTAGAAAAAAACTCGTTTGTCTTTATATCGTCGCCCTCCAGTGGGTTGTTTCTATAGTTAAACCAGTGCGTGTGGCTGGATGATGTCCTTATCAAAAGTTGGATGATTTGAAGGCCTTTTGTTGCCTTTTTAATTCCCACAGATGCGAGTTTATGTTTTTTGAGCCAGGGATAATTAAGCAATAACATGCTGCTGGTAACTGTAAAGCCAAGAAAAATGTCTTAATCAACCATATAAATAAGTTATGGACCAATCACAAACCACATATAATTATTATTAGCATTATTATTATTGTTGTTATCGCCCTTAATAATGCAGTAACAGGAATGTGTCTTCAGTGGGGATGTTTTAAGAGGGCAAGAGGTCCCACAGGGGCGCTGCGTCGAGTAGATTTATTACGTGAAAAAGACAAACGAAGCTCTCAGTCGAGCTGATTTTGAGAAATGAAGATAATAATGTTACTATAGGTGATGCCTCGGATGCCATTATTTTTCACTGAATATTTAAAGAGCGGCTGCAGGCTAGATGGATCTGGTCCTCTCGTGTCAGCTATCTTTTAGTTTCGACTATAGCCTTACTATTTACTTATTCATGAAAAAAGGAAAAAGCAGGGGGAAAATCAACTACAACTGATGGCTCTGAGTGATCTGCTTTATCAATGCGTTATACCCAATATTAAAAGAATACTGTATATAATAAGTGTATAAATGTATATATAATGTTATAATTTCACACATATTTTGTAGTATTGATGGATGTCTGAAATGTTTTAAAACGTGGCAATGCAAACCAAATCGAAATGTAAGCAAAATCACCCAGCAAATGATCATTAATAGGGAAGACGTGTGTGTGTGTGTGTGTGTGTGTGCCGTTAAAAAGCCCATGCAATTACGTGCACCGAACTTGAAATTGCTGGGAGAGGAAAAAGGGGTCTGCAATATTGTAATGTCCCGGGCGGGAAAATCAATGGCCAGTTAATTGATGTGAGTGTTGGTGTGAGATTGTAAACAGGGTGATTTGCAGCCCAGCCGAGCGGGAGACATTTTAAATGGAATTCACTCAGGACGGTGAGGATACAGTGTTAACAATCATTGGCTGAATGACACAGGCGGACACAGTTTGGGGATCCAACCGACATAACTCAATGCCAGCACCTGAAAAAGTTTTCAACTTGGACTTTAAATATTTTTGACCTATTCATGTGCAATTGACTGGCTTCGGCTGCTTGTTAAATACATCATTTTATTTATAATATCCGGCACAAAATTAACTGTACAGGCTTAATTCAGATTTTTGCTTTAATAGAACAAAGTGGTATATTCTCACACAGATCTTCATGATTTCAATAAAAGTATGCATACAAAATAAAAATCTGTAAAAATGTTTTTGCATGTTTTTGTTAATATGAATTACATTTTTTTAATTAATCTTTTAATAATAATAACAGTATTTGTTAAAATAGCCACTCACATATTAAGCAGTTGCTATTTGTCAATATGTACGTAAAAGAAGAAAAAAAAAAGTGTTTTCTGCCGGGGGGAAATGACAGAAGCCTTTGACGCATAAAGAGCGCGCATTTGTCTGTTATGCGCAATCAATGCTGTGCGCATCACAGAAGGTCCGGCCCGGGTGCCATCACTCACTATTATCACTGACATCCCATGATTGATCATATAGCTCAGAAACACTGCGCGTTTGACCGCATAATGTGATAGTTAAGGCGGGGAATCTCCCAAACCGGACATGTTAGTGATCCTCAGCCAGTGTATTTCTAAGCAAAGACCCTTCTGTGTGACACCGCATTCAACACGTGGTGGGTTTCTATTCACGGTCCTGCTCCCTGCTCGACGCGATGCCTAAAGAATTACAACTAGCTGGATCAGGCCTTCATCTAGGTCAGCTGCACGTGTGTGTATGTGTGTGTGCGAGAGAGATAATGGGAGCCCTAGAAAACGGGCAACACTTATAGAGGTTTAGGGTTTATGAGGCTGCGTAGTCTCAAGGCTCCAGTGAAGTGAAGGATTTCACAAGAATGTTGCACTTGTGTCATTATTACACACCTCAAGACTTGGGATAGGTGTCATCAGTTGAGATACTAACAGTAGGCCTACTATTCAAAGTTATGGCTATAGTATTATGAGAGGCCTTGCATTTTGTTACAACAACTGTAAAATGATGTCAGCTGACACAGACAGCAGTTATTTAATTACCCGGAATTTACTAAATATAAAAAAACATATGTATTTCAGACTTAAAGCGTATTCTTGCTTTGTTGAGCTTTTTTTGTGATGGACTGTAAATACTTGACCCCCATCATTTCCCCACACAAATATCAAGACGTGCATGGCCTTATTCATGGCAGGCTGACGTCTTGCAAAGGGATTAGAAGCTTGATTAAAGGGATTGTTGTAAGCTGGCTACATGCTTAAAGAAATAGGCACGCATTTTCCTTGTATCAAGTCACACACTCTGTCACTGTATAGCTCTTAATGGCGCTATGTTCAAGGTGTCCAACTGCAACACCTGAAATAGAAAAAAAAAACTTTTAAAGTATAACTGCGTAATTTATTCCAATTTTTGTCTTCAGGTTTACAATAGGCTATATATTTTTTTATAGGAAGTATGATCAAATAAGCTTAAGTTTATAAATACATGTTTCAAAATGCAACAGACACTATACATATTTTTGGTACAGTATGAACTTAATTCACTTTGTCTTCCAGATGACCAGAATGCAGCATTTAGATTCAGGTTCATGCATTATTGTCCTCTATTTAGTGCTCTGTTTGCCACTAAAGAAACCCATTTGAAAAATCGCTTGCATTAGAATTCAGTACCTGCAGCAGCAGGGAATAGCCTCCATTAATTAAGAGATCAAACCCTTTCTATTGTCCTCCAGCAGCCCTGCCACCACTTGTCCCACAGATTGTCTCCCTCCCATTGTGCCCCCTGACAACTTCCTGCAGCATCACCCGATATCAATGGGGTGTGTTTGTTTTTACATTATCTCAGCTGCAGTAACAGACACCCCCTTTCAATCCTGTCTTGTCTGAGGGAAAACAAGCAAATATTTAAGGGTGTCACAGAGGTGCTAGGTCTCTGGCCCATCACACACACACCGTGTGTGAGTTTGCATGTGACTGTTACAGTCATTCGTGACACACACACACACGCACGCACAGAGTAGGCTGTGTGTGTGTGTGTGTGTGTGTGTGCGTGTGTATCAGCTGTAGCTGCTCAGGTACAAGTGTACAAGTGATGTCAACCAAAGGATCCCTGACTTAGAGTCTCGTTCCACCAATTATTAGTGATAGAGGCAAGGCGGCCATGTGTCCTGTCCTGACTGGTGTAACTGGAAACCTTATACCACCGGCGGTGTGCACTCACATAGAAATCCATCTCCGCATCCTGTTGCATACTGTGCAAACACTGGCACGCTTTTGTCTGAAACAAATACATAATATATATTAATGAAAATGATGTTATAATATAGATAATATCACTTACTGCACTCTGTTTATTTAAAATAATTGTATTAACTAGCCTTTAACATGTGTGAACAACAAAACAAACAAAATTCCTATGATACGAGTGAAAAACAATTAATTTCCCCACTGAGATAAAAAGTAATTTACATCACTTACTAAATGTGTTTATTATTTTTTTCTTTTTTAATGTCAGTACTTTGAGATTGTAAAATTTAAAATAAATAAATAAACTCAATATGTGCTTCTAATCCCAACTCTTGAGTAAATATATTTACAATTTGAATTCTGTAAGTTTTATTAACACAACCTTATGTCTGCTTTTCATTACCCCGCACCCGAAACGTCTTCTTCTGAATAGATCCTCACAGTCGCAGAGATGCAATCATTACATCCTCCAATTGTTATGATACAAATTTACTTGATTGTATGTGATTAAACATGCTCGCTTGAGGTGCATTAACGAGAAAAACCATGGTACTGGACCACCACCAAGACTCCTATTTTAGCTCCTTTCTTATTCTTGAAAAACACATTCTGCTTTCATATGACATTGACAAATGATATTTGGATGAAGGGAGATGCTTAGCTCGTTAGATGTTTCGGGGAATGGAGGCGGATTACACTGACACACATCACTAAGACTGGAGGTTACAGAGGAACCAAACACTCCAAACATCTTGAAGAAATTACAGACATCACCCCCCGAAAGCTGAGTATTTATGTATTTTTAAGAACCTGGAAGCAAAACTAAAAGTTACACTTTGAATTATCCCAACATTACTTCACACAGAACGTACGGAATATACACGCGTGATGTCTGTGTCCCAGACACAAAGCAAGCCAGTCAAGTAGTGTAACCACACAACAAAGCAGTGTGCAGGTAACCACCGAGCGAGTAGACACGCCACGTAAAACAAAAAAGACACACACATTCTTACAGTAAATACACCCACAGAGTTGAAACATATCAAGTGGTTTATTCACAGCGACTCTGGGCACAAGATGTTTATCAACTGCCGCCAGACAGCTGTGTTGGTTGGCCAGCAGTTAACTATGTCTCAGACAGCCCCTTATTACTATTGATAGTTAGCATCAGTGTCCCGGCTGAGAAATGGGACCGCTATGGGCAAACGCAAGCTATTGATCTCCAGCTTGTCCCTGACCTGCCTGGAGCTAGGAGGAAGGAATGGGAGTGCAGGCCGGGTGGAGCCTCTGTGACACTCCCAGACTCGCTGTCTGGCACCTGGAAGGCCTACTGGTGGCGATCGTATTCAGCACATTATCACTGCTTCACATTGTTGCATCACATTTAAACTGATAATATGCATCCATTAATGAAATGGCACAAAAGTGATTGAATTATAGTCACTTTATGAACTCTGCACACTTGGAACACAGGAAAGCCATGTACAGTAGTTCATATCAGGGTTCACATCAGCAAAGGCCCTACTTGTTAACAAAGTCGAGTCAAATGAACTT
>NC_045733.1:26837580-26853872 GCF_008692095.1 Etheostoma spectabile | reverse complement strand
AAAAATAAATCACACGTTTTCTACCTCTTCCTCTCTCTCTTCTTCTCCTTTCCTCTTCTTCCTAAAATAATTTCCACTTATTTGTGAATGTATTGATCGATTAGTTGGACTAGAGCAATTCACTCTGGCGGACTGTTTTTCACAGTCCCATTTTAGTGCCCCAACTGCGTGCAATTCATCAAGGATGCTTCAGTTTGCCCTCTGCTTCCTTTACATTCCTCCGTATTCCATGTAAATTAAAGAGCGCTAAAAATGACACCTTTCTAAACTTAACTGCTCTTTAAAACAAGCACAAACACACATTAGACTGCACTGAGGTTTCGGTGGTTAAAAATCCTCATCAT
This sequence comes from Etheostoma spectabile, assembly GCF_008692095.1. Classification (NCBI taxonomy): domain Eukaryota; kingdom Metazoa; phylum Chordata; class Actinopteri; order Perciformes; family Percidae; genus Etheostoma; species Etheostoma spectabile. Next base: position 26,853,528 of record NC_045733.1, on the reverse strand, counting down.
CTGTTTGAAAGATCAATGTGAGGCCTGTCATTCTTTATTTACCCCACTTGTAGAAGTCTAGTTGGACACAGGACGTCAGAGAAGTCAGGTCCCTGATGACTAGTGAAAAGACTACCTTGGGGGTAAACACACTGAAGTTACAGCACCGCCACCACTTCCCCAATTTGCTTCTTTCCCTCCATCTGTCTCTCCTGCCTCCATTCTTCTTCACAACCCCTCCTGCCCCTGTCTACTTCTCCTCTTCTCTCGCTCTTTCTCACCTTTTTAACCAAATTCAACTCTTTAATTGCCACATTTTCCAAAGCAGTGTATATACAAGTTAACATTTTTGTAGAAATTGCAGTGACAGAGCATTCATTTTTTTAAATATAATATATAATTATGTATAACATTTGCATATAATTAATAGTGTCCAACAATCAACTACAATTAGACAATTAATTAAAATTATGCATGCATGTATTTATGAAAAGCTTAAAAGCAAGACACTTCTCACTTCTGTGTGCATGTGTGTGGTTGTTTGAAACCAAACAGTTCCTCTCTCTCCATCTTAGCTCATTTAGGCTGCACGTCAGACAGAATGGCAATCATACTCTCTCATCAAACTCCACTGCTCTTTTACTTTGCCTCCTACCTCTTGGCTTGTCCTGTCTGGCGAGTTGCTGCTTTTTAAACTCCCATCAAAATGTCTGGCAAAGGGACACGGCACGGATCCTCTTACCTTTTCACAAGGCCCTGTGATCCACCCACCGTCTTTGATGATGTTACAGTATTTCATATTTCTGTGTCTCAGTGATCCAAGCATCAAAAAGCTAGGTTGTATCTCATGTCCAAAAACTCTTACTACAGGTATGCTAGTATACATACTCATCATTCAGGCAGACAGCTGCACACAAACACTTACATGCATGCATATGGACTCACATACACACATGCACACACACAGACAGCTTTTCAAAGAAGTTTGCTTTTTTTATTACTTCCTTTCCCATTCAGCGGCCTCCCCACTTTTCCAGAGTGCCCTGGGTGTGCAGTGAAAGAGCCATGCTTATTATGTGCTCTGGGCTCTCCAAACCCAGCTTTGTTTTGTCCAGATAGCTGGTTTTATCTCTCTCTCTCTCTCTCTCTTTCTTTCTCTCTCCTTCTCTGTCTCTCTTTAATATTCACAGTAAGAGACTTGGCTCTCACTAAACGGCTGTTTTCCCAGTTTTCTCCCCCGCTAACGGCCAAGTGTGGCCCCTGTGAGTGTAAACATGCAGAAGGGAGGGACATCTCCTGACAAACATCTCCAAGGATGTGCCACCCTGCCCCGTGTCATTCATTCTCTACCTGGCACTGAAGCTAAACTGTTAACACCAACATGTGAGAGCCAAAACCCTAAAGGAGTGCCAGCGGCTACACATGCCTGGTCTACCTAAATCCACACCACACTCACATCTGCTCTCCAATTAAAAAGGGTTGTAGTATATGAGTATATGAGCCGAGCATTGAATGTTTGTGTTTTTCAACAAAGTTGTAAATTCAGAGTTGTCTGCGGAACTTCCCTTATTGGCTTGAGATATTATTAAGTCACTTTCCATGTAGTGTCTTACTTAAAAAATATATCACACAGCATTTGGGCATGCATAAATCTAATTTCGGACTTAACATCATCTTCATTTATTCTTAATCTACTCTTAAGTATGTCTTGCATTGTCCGCTTACAATGGGCTCAAGGTCCTGGTGGCCTGGTGTATCAGCATGTTCTGTCAATGTGAGTTGTGAATATGTCACCAAGACAAATTCCTCTACAGTCATTGCACATGGCAGTTAAGGTAATTTTCATTTGGAGTGTAACGTTTTCTACTGGTCCTTTGTTTAACCAGGTGGCTAACACAAGAGCTCCCTCTCACTGAGTGACTTGCACCCACTGGAGAAAATTGTCATTGCCTTGTAGCCCACTATCTGAAAGTGGCAGCACAGCCCTAGCAAACAGCATGAATTAGGAGTGGAGCCTATACTTAAACAGAAGATCACTCCAAACATTGATAAGGCAGCGCACTGCATGGCAGTCAGACCCCTGGTGATGTTAACAGCACTGTGCTATTATCGCAGGTGTGATCGCTCACCAGCCCACAACTACATTTACATCTTAATTACCAGCCTAATCAATGGGGTTGCACTTTGACTTCATTCGTGACATTCGTGAAACCTCATTTAAGATATAAGAATAGGCCATCGTAAGTATTGGTGGTAAGAGAAAAGCACCTATTTTCAAAAGGGGACAATAGGTAACAAAGGACATTAAAAAAAGGGGCAGACTTCTAAATTCTTGCACGCATGATCACATCGCAGTATGGGCTTGACAAAGAGAGTGCTGGGAGATATTTATGATAATTGCATACTCATCACAAAATGGCAAAGCAAATTGGTGAGACGTGCACCATATGACAGAAAACGGATGGCTTGCAAGACTTGAGCCGGGTGATTTAAATGGCAAGTGATTGAACAACAAACTCGCATTAAGACTGCATTGATGAGTTCAGTGTTTCATCTGGGATCAATAAGACAATTGGTAGAGGCTGAAGCCAATACATGCAGCAGGGAGAGACTGTAGAGAAGAGAGAGAGAGAGAGATGAGTGTGTTTTGAACTGCTTCACCGTAGAATAGAGAAGGTGCTGGCATGTGATTATCTAAGGAGGCCTCGGTGAAAACTCTTGAAAACATACAGGATAAGTTATAATAATAAGAGGCAACACTAATGCTATTTGGCTTGGCAAAATGCTAACATGCTAGCTAATGCTGCACAAGGTTTCTTAATATAATTTGCTTTACAAACTATAGGCTTTAGCGTAGACCACTGTTCCAGTAAAAGTCAGCCTATACTGTCTGTTTGCCTAGAAGAGACCCTTTATATAACAGATTATTATTCAGTTCAAAATATACCTCTTAAATCAAGGCTCAAGGTCCATTTATTGACATTGTACAATATAGGACTGCACAACAAAATGCAGTTATAGTCTCTAATTTTCTAAGCAAATAATGTCATTGTATCATTAAAAATTCTACATCTGAAGTCCATGAACCTTGACTTTAAGCACCAAGCATCATTGATTCATAGATTCCTTCAGTTTAAAATGGCAGTGACTCAGCTCTGCGGCTGCGCACAGATGTTGTATTGACGATCCAATGGAGCGTCGCCTTTTATCACTGCAACTTCTTTGGTTTAATCCAGTGTGGTGGCAGGACTCCGAACCAAGGCCCAGCAAACACTGTGGGAAGGTATGGGTTTATTTTAAAAGTGTGGGCAGGCGCAAGCCCACACAATCCCATTTGGGCCCACAGTGGGTTTGCCTGTGCAGGCCTAGGTCCCTTATTCTTTATCTTCCTCCACATTTTTCCACACTATTAATTGCGCAGCATAATGAACACATACGTACATGACGTGCGGGAATGGAGTGTTATGACTTTTCTTAGAGATTTGTCTAGCTGTTTTCATGAAAAATTGCAACAAACTGTGCTATATTTGCCATAGACAAAAAAAGGAAATCATGGGCCATACCGATCTGGCATACTTTAACATAGAAAAATGATTAAAAATGTAAATGAGCCACAAGACTTTAGACTTCATTGGGCTAAATGGCTATTCTGATATCAAGCACTGTTTTTACAGGATTGCAGTTTAAGTTTCAACCAATTTTTAGACCATTTCAAATTTCATAATGTGTATGGGCTGAATGGTTCAGAGGTAGAACAGATGACATCCCAACTAGAGTGGAGGAGAGCTGTAAAATCCTCTACAAATGATCCTGACAACTTGCTCTATCCCCCACAGTTTTCACTCTTCATACATAATTTTAGGGCAAAATGTAGGAAAACTTGTGCCAGTCACAGACATGTTACTATGGAATCAACCAGACCGGACTCCAGCTTCCAAGCAACGGGACTGCCAACCAACCTAATAAACTACCTAAATATAATTCTAGGAACATCTGTCTGTGTGTGTGTGTGTGTGTGTGTGTGTGTGTGTGTGTGTGTGTCTGCCGCATGTGCAGTACAGCAGCAGGGGCAGGTTTAAAAAAGCAACTGACAACACATCTAGCGACTCTCTGTAGCAGAGAGACACCAGTATTGTCTGGTTAGAGCAAGGTCTTTCCCTATTGCGGCCTCAAATGTCACCTCTCTCTGTCACTCCTGACTGAGGTGCAGCAGCGAGCCTATGGGCACGTCTTGTAGTGGGCCAGCGCCTTGCGTGGCAGTTCCGCAACCATCAATGTATGTGAAGTGGTGAATGAGTGCTAATTTACCATTGGATGAGTTGCTTTTTAGGGCGCTCTGAACGGGCACGCCACCACAAGCAGCAATACTGGGAACCAAGCGTTTTATAACTGCATTTTTTGTTATATGTTGTTTGTGAGAATTTACACAGTAAAGTTGTGAAAAAAAATAATAGTAGGAAACAAGCAATTGGCCGGTTCTGAACAGGTATCAATCCAAATGGTACCTGCACTAGTTTATATAAGAAGGTATACAGTGTCAGTTTTATCACCTGCTCTGTGTCACATATATTTGACCCCAACATAAAAACCCCATCAACACATGTGGCAGAGACTTTTCTCTCTATTTTGGTGATTGGGCTCATGGTTTTTGAATAAAACCGAGTTTGAGAGGTGTAATCTACATTAAATGGCTTTTCTGACCTGTATGTCTAACATGTTGTCTGCCCCTCCCTCTCTCCCCCAATCTCCATAGCAACAATTGTAACACACACACACACACACACACACACACACACACACACTGGGGTTTGTGTTTGGCCTCTATTGCTCTTCCATTTTAAACATTGTAAACAGTAGGCTATATATTAGCATTTGGCCTCTGAATCTCAAATACAGAAATGAGAGAAGCCAGCTCCTCCATTTTGTGTCAAACAGCAGCTTTAAGATCCCTCAGCACCTGTGTCGTTAATGATAAAAAGATGATGGCCTTTGCTCAACCATTGTATTTCCTCTCTCTCACTGACACATGGTCTCACACAAATTTAACGTTTATTCAAAGGTGCATTAGACTAAACAAAGAAGTGAAAGTTATGTTTATGTTTTTCGAAAGAAAACTCTGGTGGATAAAAATCCTACATTAGTCAAACACAAAAACAAGTTCAAATGTATCAGACTGCCAAACACAAGTTGGCAAAATTCACTTTCTATTATTAAAATGAATGACTCACTCATTGTAAAGAGACAGTAGCAGAGTCAGCAATGTAACAGTGAAGGGGAACAGGGTGATGCAGTCGAAAAAGAGCTTGCCCAACAACACCTATCCGGGTTTAATCCCTATAGTCACGGAGTCCTTAAATAATCTGGCCTTGAACACTACTTGTTTTTTCAATGTACTACCAACTTGTAGTTGGTCCATGCACCTGGTCCAAGCACCTGTTTGGAGTAAATTGGAGTCTGGGGGGACAATGCGAACATATAATAAAGACAATTTCTCCAGGTAAAACTCAGAGGAAACAGGTGAAATAATTAGCCAAATGTAATGGATAAAAAGGTGAAATAGTTATCTTAACTTAATGAATAAACAAGTATTTTGCTAAAGGTAATGGATACAAAATTTGCTAAATGTAATGAATAAACAGTTTAAATATTCCACTATTTTAAATGACAGTATTTCGAATTTGATACAGGTCACGTAATCAGCATATTATGTTTGGATATTCCGAATAAGGCCTTTTTCCGAATATAGCATTTTACGATTAAGACGTGGGATATTCCCATATATACTGTATATATAGTGTGTTTATATATATATTATTCAGGTTTTAGAGAAATTATTTTTAACATGTTTACAGCGCATTCAGAATATGCGTCTCAATCAGGGTTTTTACCACAGTTTACGGCCTCTTGCCTGTTTACAATTTATCGTCAGCTCTGTGCGTTGCTATGGTTACTAAACACAAATCCCCCAGCCAAATGTTTGCAACCCGATAAGAAGGAGAAACACAGCTACTTGTAAACATTATCAATGACTTGAAAATCAACAGGTTTTTTAAAATGCACACCGCTACACCGCTACACTGCCCTACCACCGCAGGTAAACTTTGAAAAAATCATATTTTTCACAGCTACAAGTAAACAGGAATATTAGTGGAATATTCATTCCCATTAGCCATGTAAACAGCTTGGTCAGAATATCGTCTTTTGCGGAATAAGGGGAAAAAACGGAATATTATGTGAATGTAAAAGTAGTGAGTGTTAAATAACATCCAGTTTCTAATCCATTCATTAGAACATTTTGAACATGACGGTTGAGGTCTATGAAGGGGTACATAAGCTCATTTCTTGGTGCTGAGAGGGTACGTCAGACAAAAAAAGGTTGGGGACCACTGATCAAGACCACTTAACAAGCTGTAGATTTGCACTTTTGTGGAAGGCCTGTTTCTCTTACACCATTTGTAAGTGTGTGCCATTATAAAAGAAGAGAAGAATTAGTTAATTGTGATTATTAATCCAAACCTAGTTTAGGCGAATCACGCTGTACTGGTAAAAGCACGGTACTGTAAAGCTCGAGCAAATCACGGCTGTCATCACTCTCCTCCCACAGTGTGACGGATGATGCTAACAATGAACATTTCATCTTCAGCCGCACCATGAGCTCCTATCCGACAGAGATGAAGTACATCGGCCGAGATGAATTACTGCACAGTGATTTATCATGACAGGCCAATAGGAAAAATACAAATGAACAATTAGCAAATTTAGCCGTAATTAACTGCTCTCAGACAATAGATGAGCTTGTAGAGTGTGTTTGAACATGCTTCGAAATACTCAAAGCACAAATCTAATCTTCATGTAGTTTGTAGAATATTACAGTGTTAATTAGGGTTAATTGAATAATTTCCCTCACTGCGTACTGATTATAGATGTCTAACACAGAAGGGGCTATCTTGATTCAGCAGAATGTTTTGAATGGCGGATGTACGGCTGATGAGCCAATGTGCAGTCAATCTAAAATTCCTATACAAATCAAATCAAAATAAAAATGTATGTTTTTTAGGGCAAAATGTGTGAATAAAAACACAATATATTATGAATCCTTAAAAACAGAAGGTACATTTACTTTTTTTATTTTTAATCCGGTTCTACATTGATATGATGGTGGTGACGGGGTTGTAGTAGCTCAGTCTGTAGGGGGTTGGGTTGGGAATTGGAGGGTCGCTGGTTCAAGTCCACATATGGACCAAAGTATGCTGGTGGACTGGTAGCTCCTGAGCAAGGCACCGCACCCCCAACTGCTCGGGGCGCTTTTCCATGGGCAGCCCCCTCACTCTGACATGTCAAAATTTAGTGCATCTATAGGTACTGACCCTTTGTGTAATAACAACAGAGTGTAAATTTTTCCCCTTGTGGGAAAAGTATAAATTATGATGTAGTTATTGTGTTCCACAACAAACCGAGATATTAATAGACTGTGGTGTTTGCCTGGTTTGAGCCAAACTCACATCACACGTCTTCTTCATTCAGCACCTGATTTGGGTTGAGTTGTTTCCCACACCGTCTCCTCATGAGAGATAATGCAATTTAGCAGGCAACACAATACCGTGTGAGACCTGGATGACATGCATCCCTCGTCTAAACACTGGCTTGAGAAATAAGACCCACAAGATCTGCTTTGTTACAATCCACATATGCCCACGCATGCGCCCACACACACACACACACACACACACACACACACACACACACACACACACACACACACACACACACACACACACACACACACACAACTTACGACATAACTCATAATTCAAAGTCAACAAATCCAATTGAAATCAGGAAAATTTAGTTTGGCCCAAATCATTGAAATGATGAGTTGATTTGAGTAGAAGTTCCAAAAATATGAAGTGCTGGTAAACAAAGCATTTTTCTGTTTTAACATTGTCTTTATATGTCGGATTGCAAAGATGCTGCTTGAACAGAAGCAAACCTAATTAAAGTAATAATAGTTTGAACTGAAAAATGAGATATTTGGACATTTTCCACTTCGATATACTATATGTATATTTCCATATATCATGGACGGTTGTATGCCTCTCTGTGTGTGTTTTTCTGTAAATGTGTCCACAATGTGCGTGCAGACTACAAAGAAATAGGATGACACCATCATCCAGGGACTTGGCAGCAAATATCTTGCTAACAAATGATGATGTGAATACATGGGCTCATAAGCCTATAAATCAGACTTCCCCCTACAAATTAATAGAGTTCACAGTTGACGGCTGAGGAGTGAAACCGTAAATTATGTTTGACACATGAAAATGGCATGACAACTGGAGGGCAGACCTGTAACAGACAAATTCCCCCTCCTGTTTTGGATTCTTGTTTAAATAGAAATTACATGCTAACCTTTTGTATAAAAGAGTATTATTAGTTTTAAACATCATTTCAAAAAATATTATGCTATTCTTTCTTGATTGGCACCTTGATCATACATCTAATAAATCTGTCTAATAAAGCATGTCCTTTTTTACCGGTCGAAAAATAAATCTTTGAAGGGAACTCTCTATGTCTTCTCCAAAGTTGATTTAATATTTTTGAAATCTGCATCACATTACAAACAACTGTGAAATGGCAGTGCAGACTTAGTGTACAGCGTAATGAGGACGACGGCAATGAGAGAAAAATTCTGTAAAAGGAGGTAAAAGAATAAAAAGAGACAGCAGGAAACAAGCGAAAAGAGGTGGTGGATGGGAGGAGGGCTAAGTACCAGGGAGTGCATCAGTGTGGGGGGCTAATGGTGGGGGTACCAAGGTTGCAAGCAATTTCTCTTTGTTATCAAGTGAAATGACTCTGCAAATATGACAATAAATCACAGTGGAAATCAATCTGAGAGGAGGCGACTGTGAGCCACTGATAATGCATCAATCAATATTTAATGTTTAGACTTTAATTAATCCACAGGCGCCAAGCATTCTTTAAGTGACAAAGGGGGAGGAGGGGGGGAAAACGAGCGGGGAGTGCTTTTGCATAGAATAGCTCTTATATCAAACGGAGACACTGAGCTGAACAGCCCCATCATTCGATTTCCCACAGTTTCTCTGTGTTGCTTTATTACCTCTTCTCTTATTTACGGGAGATTGAAACAGAGGAGAACGAAAGCAAATTTAAGTGTTTGGTCAAAATATAGAGATACATAAATACCTTTGATGAGTACATGAATTGTTTTATCGACGTATCAACATCTGATCTGGATCCACTTCAAATCTAAATAACCAGGGTTGGTGGTCTTTCTTGTTTCTCATTGTGTTTCCATAATTATAATAAATGACTAATCAATGAATGTACTCAAATAATTAGTCTCATATTTTAGTCAACAAAGGGTGTCAGATGTATTGCTCTTCCTTCACATAACTGTGCCTTCCCTGCTGCAGAATTACATTCAAACTTGAAGAAACTCATACTTTTTTGCCTTAGCAATTGTGGGAATGCAACTCTCAAGGCTGTGAGAACACTAAGACCCACCTTGATACACCACCTGCTCCGGCCTCCATACCTGCACGCCGCTGACACTGCTGTAACGTCTGATTCAGGGGCTCTGTGGAACAAAAATCCCTGTCTGAACAATGCAACCGCAGAGCCGATATGGACCGCTTGAGCATGGAGCCATGCTTAGCCCTCGCCCTCTGATCACGATGACACATCCCACAGGTACTAATTACCGAAACTACTCCACGGAGGAGTTGTGGGAGAAATAACATGTAAGACGCTTGACATTTGGATACCTGCTGTAAGATTCACGGGGATAATTGGGACACAACTGAGAGGGAGGTCCAGCAAGTCTATTTCAGTTGATAAAATGGCTTTGGGTAACTCTCCAAGTAAGGCACATCTCCAAAAACATGACCTCAGGAGAGCAATGAGGGGGTCAGCACAGAAGGGGCGAAGCAGCAGAGGCATTTCAAGTTTAAAAACTAGACAATTATTTGAGGAGTTCCTTGAGATGTGGATAAAAGGCTTACACGTAAAAAGCTCCTGATATTCTTGACCGCACATATAGCGTTTGATCCATTGGGCCATTGTCCACAGATTTGCGGGTCTTTTATCTTCAAAGAGGACCCATCTGGAGCTTGGTGGAATGTAGCGCAAAATGTACCATGAACAAGCCATTCTTGATGATAGCTGTGGATGTTTTGTGCTCAGCAGGTATGTTTTGGTGCTTATGAATGACTACCAGCCTAACAGAGTAGAAGTTGACACCAAAATCATGCTTGCATTCTTCAGATACATCTTTCCAACAGAAAATAGAGAGTACTGAAAGCTGAAAGAAAAGAAAAGAAAACAGCCTTTCAACATACAGTATATTGATTGGAAATGGAGGGTCGGGGGGAGGGTTTAAAGTATTTTACTGACTTTTATGACAGTTATTAAGCCATTTCCTGCAGCAGTGGTTTATGTCTTTGCAATAACCTCCATGAATGATGTAATGAGAGATTATGATACTTCCTCATCCGTTTATGATCTGTACCTCTTGCTTTATGTCAACACACTTGTGTGTGTACCCTTGTATCAGGCTAAGCCAATATCAGAACAGTACTGGCCTTACATTTATCAAATGGGTCCACTGGATGTTGGCCAGTCTAATAATGATGCGGGTTAGTCCATGACCACATGGAGATGGTCTGTTAAATGAGCAATTAAATTAGATTTTCTTGGCACATTTTATGTATCTAATAATTCTGTGATTTTTGTAAACAAATTCTCTGCAGTCTTATGCGTATGTGCTTATTTTCGTGGCTGCCGAGTCAATCGCAGTATCTTAAAAGAAAAAAATCTGTATTGATTGTCAAACACTCCTGGAGTGTCTAAAGACAGAGATTAAAACATGCTGATACCTAGTACACTGATAAAGGTTTTTGTTTTTAAAACAAGCTTTTTCTATGTGTTTTGGCCTTTCGTACACACACAAACTGCATTTTATGGTAACTGAAAGTGGAGCTTTTGTAAAAAGTCTGTCCTTGGTGAAGATTTTTAGAAATAGTTTTAGTGTTGTTGTGTAGGGTGTAGTTGTTGCCTTTTACCAACACTATTTGTGAGGCATCACAAATAGTGTTGGTAAATAGCGGTGCTAAGCGCCGCAGGGAGCAACGGGGCCTCTGCAAAATAGCCTGGGGAAGGAACTTGTTTGGTGGAACGTGTGTATGTTAAAAGGTTGTTTTAGTTGTGCTAAACAGAAAACTCAGATTGATCTAGCTAGCTGTCTCAATTTGCCCTGAAGAGATCTGAGGAGCAGTTAACCATAGTCCTCGTAAATCTACCGGAGTTTACAATTCCAACACAAAGAAAGAGGAAGGCAATGGACATCCAGCCAAAATGAAAAAAATTCTGCGGAATGTCCGGCGGCACCTAGACCATCCTGGAAGTGGAACATCGTGGATATAGATCAGATCGTACTTAACGTCTTACCGGTACCTAAAACAATACACCCACCCCAAAGCATGTGGCTTCAGTAAGAGTTTTGCCTTAACCCCAAAACTAAAAAGTTACTTATATGTATGGCGCGTTGTTCAGACATAATCAGTTCCAGTGAAGCACACTTTGGATGTAGCATTGTGCTAACACTAGCATTGCTTTCCCTGTGTTGACTGCTCCACTTGGTAACTTGCAACGACCTGCATATTTTAAATTCCATGGTACCGCTGTGCATTGTGTATATCGCTAATGGAGTAAAGATTTCAGGCAGCAGTTGACACAGCAGTCCAACATCTCTTTTAGTGTGGGAATGTTGTGGATTGCATGGAGTTACTTAGTTTCTTAGTTTCTTATTTTCATGCAGAAAGCCAAATCTGAATCTTAGTTAATATTTATGTCCCTGCACAAATATATCTTATTAAATATATATGTACTGTAGAAAGTCACACACACACACACACACACACACAAACACACACACACACACACACACACACACACACACACACACACCCACACACACACACACACACAATCCGCTCTCACGCCAGTTTGTGAAATGGTCACGTTATTTAGATTTATTGATTTGTGTACAATTCACGTTGTTTATTTCGTGTACAGGTCACGATTTTCGAATGTGATCATTTCACAAACTGCCATGACACTGGTCTGCTCTGGGAGACGCAACAACGGGGAAATTAAACGCCACACGCGGGACGGTGACAACAGCTCGTGCCAGGACACGATCCGCGGTCTCTGGGGGACGCAACAACGGAGAAATGAAACGCCACACGCCGGCCACAACAATGGGACGGTTGTGGTTAGGAAGAGAAAAACACAGAAAGGAACTGCAACACGCAGGACACGATTCCCGGTCTCCGGGGTGAAAGTCCTACGTTGTTTGACCCATCCACCACCCCGACCACACTACCTGCGCGGATTTTAGGCTTTTCAATACTACTCGCTACCGTAATCGTTCTCTGATCACAAAATAAGCTTCCCATTGAAATCCATTACTTCCAAATTCACACACAAAAAATCTAATAATCAAAGTAATCAACACACAAAAACAAAAAACATTTAAATGACTAGTACACGAATCAATAGATTAAATAACGTGACCATTACACAAACTGCTATGAGACTGGGCTGTCACACACAACATGCAGTTTGAACCAGTGGACGGTAGATAGAGAGTCACATGAAACATATATACAGACTGTCACACACAAGTTAAAAATTGGGAGAGCTCTATTAGTTTTTCATGCTTCTTCTTCACAATGGCCCAGTGTATGAGAGGAGCAAGACAGTTGCCAACAGAACATATCCAATTGGTCACGGTCATTAAAAAAGAAGGACTAAAACAATCTACACCGAAACTGAGTTATTTGAGGCGGAGACAGTAGAGGAGCCACTGGTTGATATATTAGGATGTATCAGTGTGAAACGCAAAAGCGAGTAAGGAAACAATCCAAAGTGTGAAATGCAGCAGGCTGTGGAAAGACAGGGCCATAATTTCTAAGAGGCCAAGTGTGACATTGGCCGAAGAAAGACAGCAGTGCCGCATATGTCATAATTCCCTCAGACATATGTGAACATGTGTAACTGTGTCATCAAATCCCCAAAAACCACATGTTTGCAGCCGAGGCAATGTCTGAGAGAAGGAGGTAATAGTAGCCTACTGTCATCTCCTGTCACTTTTATAAAGTGAACTGACAGACCAAGCACATTCTGCTGAGAGCACACAAAACACTGTCTTTTGAGCATCTGGGTTAGACACAGCCCTTTCTCACGCCAGTTTGTGAAATGGTCATGTTATTTTGATTTATTGATTCGTGTACAGGTCACAATTTTCTCGTTTATTGTCACATGTCACGATTTGCCATGACACTGGGCTGCTGTGGGGGAAGCAACAACGGGGAAATGAAACGCCACACACCGGCGATAACAAAGGGACGGACCACCACATGCGGGATGGGTTCCCTGGGCGCAGGGACACGATCCGCGGTCCCGGTGGCACACAACAACGGGACAGTTGTGGTTAGGAAAAAAAGAACGGGGAAAGGAACCGTTACACGCATGACACGCCGACAACAACATTTTCCGCTCTTCAATACTATTCGCTACCACAAATCAATAGATTATATAACGTGACAATTTCATAAACTGCCATGAGACTGGGCTGGTTAGACATCCATTACTACTAATCTCATATCTCAAAATTAACATATGCTCATCTGTTCATGTCCTAAGTTGTTTTTTTGTTGTTGTTAGGGAACCTTTATATCTTTAGAAAAGTCTAAGGTTCCATTTGTTGTTTTAAATATCATTTTTCCTTATAGGTAAAATGCTTTGAATTTTACAAATGGCTCTTTCAAGTCAAAGTTCCAAGCTCTGTGTTGTTTGTTGCTGCTCCCATAAGGTCTGGTCACAATAGAATAATTTATTATTATTAAAAATAAATATTATATGCACCATCAACTCCTGTATCATAGCTGTCTCATTTGTTCAGCAGTGATACTACAACAAAGGGGAGTTAAATAAAAATGCCAGCTAATAAGTTACAATTGCTTCATCCATTTCCTTTTCCAGTGTGTGTTTTTCCAAAGTTGCACTCAATGCCAACATTTTGCATGGATTTACTAGTAATTCAATATCTGCAGCAATGACGTTGGAATAAATTGAGGTTGCCGCAGAATATTGCTTTTATAAATGATTGTGTGACCAGGGCTTAACTTTCCTTCCTGAAGCCTGCTTCCAGGCCAGCCCATCCTCCTAATATTACCCAACCCCAGTGTTTACCAAAGGTGACAGGCCTGCAGTCAGGGGTTAAATGGTACTAGCTAGATACTAGCTGGACATGGGTCTGACAAACAGGATTCAGTGCAGCAACTCCCTGCACACCTGTCCTGCTGAGCTGAATGTTTCACAAAGAGGACAGGTTTCAATGTCTGCCTCATGAAAATAAACAGGTGGTAGTAGCTGAGTCTACTGTTTCTGACAAAACTTTCCAGCTGAACCTGAATCCGTATGATGATGTCACTCATTTTAACATCCCGTTGCTTAATCCCTCTGTCAATTTGGAGCCCAAATTTGCTGCCGCGGATTTAAGAATGCACCCAAGCAATATACAAGCTGATTGCACATAAAGTCATAGACTTGGTAATGTTGGAGTGCGTGCATGTGTGTGTGTGTGTGTAAAAGTCTGGGTCATGGAACTTTAGGAATGCCGTACTGCTTTGTCCTTTTGTGCAGACCTGCTCCTGTGCCAGAACAAGGGCCTTGTCTTTAATCCGTACTGATTTAGTAAACACTGACGTTAAGGCCGCTGCCGGCCAGCATCTAATTCTGTTGTTTTCTCCTCCAAAGAAAATGTGTATTTCTTTGGAGATGTCTTGAAGCAGATGGAAATGTGGGGGGATAAATTTAATCTGACTAAGGCTCATGCTTTGATTGGACTCCAGATTAGGATAGCAGCCTAGTATTTTCAATAATTATTCTCGAGTTGAATTAAACATATCCTCTTAACACAAAAAACATACGCTTGTCATGCATGTCTGCCCGAACATCTGTAGGACCACTGCTTTTAATCTCAAAATATTTATTAAGCAAAGTAAGAGCTCAGCATGCGCAGATAACTACATGCATGGAGTACATTCAGTTTACAGTAGCTGCAATTAATCCGTGTAGAGATAAATTTAACGTGATATGCAATTTCCTTAAATCTTCTCGTTTAAACTGTATTTCTTTTTCTTTTTACTGGCAGTTTATGCTACACAAAAGACAGGATTATTATTATAGAGCATTATTTGTAACATTCAGTTGATTTATTTCATGCAAAAGCAAGCCTCATCCTCTCCTCCCTGCTGTCACCTGGACAATAGCCTGAAAACTTATCTCTTAGCTCGCCTGCTCGTTACTGTCTCATATCAAACCGGTATTGTGTTTCTACTTTTTTTTGTCTTTGAGACAATCCAGTCACTGAGCTTGTGTGCTAATTGATAGCAAAGTGGCCAGGGCATTCATCCTCAGGCCCCTCTGTTTGTAGGTGTGGAGGCGTGTAGCCCCTCTTCCTGTCATGAATTAGGACCACTTACCCAGCCCGCTTAAGTCCCATTGTTCTTTTTTATCACTGACCATTTTAATAAATCTCAGGTGGTAATCTCCCAGTGCCGCCCAACAGACACTCTTTAAATTGCATGTAAAAACAGTTACCTGCAACAACAATGGCCTCATTGGCTGACTTTATCTGACAAGTGTTGACAAAGAAGACAGCTACCCTGCTGCACATAAGGTCAAGCTTAATACTACCTACTTCCCCCCTCCTTGTCTGCTCCTTTAGGGGAGTAAAAGAAGGGAAGACGAAGAGGAGCGGTTCACTACGTCTCCATCCTCAGATTTTATCAGAACATCTGAGGACCTGCTCTCTTCTCATCACTGTGGAAATGACACTGTGTAATTCACTCTGTGTGTGTGTGTGTGTGTGTGTGTGTGTGT
>NC_045733.1:26821411-26837570 GCF_008692095.1 Etheostoma spectabile | reverse complement strand
TGTGTGTGTGTGTGTGTGTGTGTGTGTGTGTGTGTATGGTTTAATAAAGGGCAAAAAAGCCCAGAGCAGCAATGAGGCAATGAAAGAGAAGAAAAAAAGAGAAAGATTAAAAAAACATATGTTTTAGAAGTCATTAAGAGGGACTCAGTAGAGCCTGCTGTGGACTTGATTTACACTGGGCAGTAAGCTGTTGGTGGGTGAAAATAATGTATTCATTTTTAAAGAGATCTTTTTCTCTCTCTCTTCTTTCAACGATAAAAAAAGAAAAGATCTCCATCTGGTCAAGTGTGAAGTAGGACAGAGCTAGATTAGAGAATGTTCTGTGTTATCTTATCTGAGCATGGGCTTAACTGTCAAATCAATGCTCCTCCAACAAGTGGTTCATTAAAACAGAATGGCAATGTTTAATTCCATGTATTACAAATGTGCGCAGGCACAAAAACTGACAATTTAGGAATCAAAGTGCAAAGTGGGATATGGATTCGCATTACTGTCATGAGTGAATTAATGGGAAATATTTGATTCAGAATGCTGTAATTGTGATGAAATGTGTTTCGATTGCCCTTGTGAAGACACAAGGAAAACAGGAAATCAAACAAGGATATATAACAGACAGAAGTAAAGCTAAAATAATTTTTTTTTTATAAACAATACTTGTTTCAGTCATTTTTTAAGTAAGCTTGCCCATTCACTGCTTCTACAGTTTATCTCCTGTGAAGAATTGCTGTTTTTTAAAAATCAATTTTGTATAATTTTACACTAAATGTATTTTGGGTTCTTGGTTAGACAGAACAGCCATTTGAAGATGTCATTTTGAGGGACATATTTGAATGGAGACTAAGGAGTTTATTAGTGAATTGAGAAAATAATCTGCAGATGAATTAATGAGAATAATTACTTTCAGACAATTCATAATAATAATCTTAGTGTTAAAATGTTGGATGGTCTTAATAGCAACTTTATTTATGGGAAAAGTGTCATTAATTAACATAGCATTTCAATATACATGCTTCTGAATTTGCCCCTTCAATATTCTTTCTGATTTCTAATTTCTAATAGCTAAGAACTGCATTTCTTAATAACAAGGCACATTTTAAGGCCTAAAGTGACATCAACAGCTAATCTTAAGCTCACACTGACACTAGGTCAGACTTTTGAAATAAACGATGCAGGTTTCTCTATTGATGTTCTAAAGTCTTTTACAGCTCCCTGTAATGGATCGGTTTGTCAAAAGTACTTTAAAAACACATCTGACTTGCCATGAGCTTCCATCAGCAGTCGTCAGTGTCTCATGACGGCCTGGCGTTTTACTGCCAATGAACTGCTTCGACACAGGACCTGCTTTATTCAGCATCCTATCATTAATCTATGTGAGCATCAGCATCAGGGACAGGGACAGCAGCGCTTCTGCCAGCCACATCCTGCCCCGTTTGTCCATCGCTCACATGGCCCCAGCCCCAATCATTCAGCCTCATATCTATAATTCATGAAGGTAGTCTCACCCCCCCCCCCCCCCCCCCCCCCCCCCCCCCCCCCCCCTTGTAGAGGAGTGCTGAGGTATAAAGCTGTTTGGTGCCAATATCTCGTCATGCTCAGAATCACAATGGCTCGGTCCAGTCTTCATCCATCACACGGTGGGCCGATGCCTGCCATCATATTACCCAAATATTATTAAAACTTTGAACCTCCTGCTCCCATAAATTAGGAGCAAATTGCCGGCAATGCCACTCCATGGGGAGAATGTATGGCCTGCTGTAGCAGGGGAGTAATTGCACACTTAAAGAGGAAGCGTGGCTGAGCATTCTGCTACGAAGAGAGTGGACCGAACGTACGAAGGAAAACTAGGAAAGGCTTTGCAGTGGGCTCTTTCTAGTTCTGATTGTCTGTATTGATGGGGAGGGGGTTGGTGAGTGAAGATTGCCACTTTGACTGTCTGGGAGAAACTGAAAGGGCATAAGTAAATGAATAATGAGTCTCTCCTTTCCCGAAACATGTATTGTTTAAATGTCCTCAGGCAAGGCGCAATTCACCCGCTAGGAGACAGAAAACTGAGAACTGAGAGTTGGAAATATTTAGAGCTATATTACAAACGAGCCAACAAACTTCATCTTTATGAGTAAAAGTTTAAAAAACAAAAACTATATTATTCATTCATTGGGTCAGACCAACCTGGATGGGGAACTATTAGTGGAGATAGAGAGACTAAACATCTGTTGTTAAATGCAAGCAGGCTGCAGTGTGACATGTTTGCAGTCTTGTCCTCTTCAGATGTTTGGCCTACAGTGATCCACTTCAAACACTTGGCTTGTGTTGCTCTCTCTCTCCTGCTCTGACTCTCTCTCGCTCCCTCATTTCTATCTTTCTCAGCCTCAGCTGAGCTGCAAGGACTGATACCCTCTTCTCCTTGACTCCTTCATTCCTCACTGCAGTATCTGTAAGCTGTTTTATTTCTGTCTTTCTCTGCTTCCGTTTCAGCTCTCTCTTTTCTCTCCCCTGTGGTTTCAATCTCTGTCCTCGCTCAGTCACTGCCTCTCCCCTTCTCCTGCTGTGCGTCCTTGATGTATTAGCATATTTGGGCTTGCGTGCTTGGTGATGAGATTTGATCCCACATGCTGGATGATCCTTACCTGATATCTCACGCCAGGCAGATTCTTAAGCAGGTTATCTCGTACGTCTAAAGAGGACAGGACACACTGCTTAATTTTTCTCCCCTTGAATTCAGTGCGACTAAGGCTAATCTGGCATTACAGTTCAGCAATGTGTCCATCAAACTAAATACTAAGTGACAGCATGCTACTCTACAGGGTTGCTGCACAGAAGGTAACTGTAGCAATGTGATTAGATGGGAGTAGTCTAACAACAAATACAGAAATGCTGAAAATCTTGAAAATATAGCAAAAGATGAAATGATCGGCGTACTATATCTGATCCCTGATAAAAAGGACTGGGGCCACCTTCCACGAACCAAGAGTGGGGTTAGTAAAGGGTGGTAAAGAAAAAGCCGTGATAATTGATGACACATCTGCTGAACTGCAGGTGTCTGTTACTTCACTCTTCTCATGAGAGTTTACAGATGACTTCACCTAGAGACACAATGCTGTTTACGGCAACAGTACAGAGCAAGTATATTTACAGTACAATGTGTTTAAATATATATATATATATATATATATATATATATATATATATATATATATTATAAGGGAATAAGAAATTAACAGTCAAACTTTGCTACTAAGTACATTTTGCAGCAATTGGGACATTGTCATTGACAGCACAACAAATCAAGGCATACTACACACAATACTATGTATCAGCCTCAAAATGTAAATATCCCTTCAGCTTGCGCTGCGGTTATTTTCATACTTCATTAAGGATTTGGTCTTCCCATTGTCAAAAATAATGTAATTCATCTATAATAAATGACCAGAAACCAAAATGATATCTAGAAATGATCTACCCCAAAAAGCTCCCAAAGTTTTAATTTGTAGACTGTGTGCAACAGCATCAATGATGAAACTATAGAAATGTTTACTTTTACTTGATTAATTGTTTTCCAACAATCTTTGCATTGGTTAATTATCTAATGGTTTTGGCTTGCCATTTGGCGCTGAATTAACAGCTTGGGTTATCAGGAATTCATACCACATGAAACACTGCTTGGTACCTTATGATGGTTGACAGATTTGACATAACATCATTAGATCTGTTCATAAATAGACTCACATCTCATGCCCAGACAAACAGCTTTAATGCCCTCATCATGACTTCAGAGGAAAGGCATCAGCAATCCTTACATGTGAATGAACCTCAACACAGCTACATTTGCCCACGGATGAAGAAGAAGACATTATTGTTTTGCAAATACAGCTGGCAGGCAACTTAAAAGGGCCATTAGACTGCTCTTGTAAATGTTGAAAGATAAGAGAACAGGGAAAAATGCAACCAGGACCGAGACAAGAGAATGGGGGAAAGGGAGGGGTAGTGGGACATTCTTCAAAGCGATATCAATTTTGCCATTCACTCAATTTGGATTGATTTCCCTCCCTTGAACACTAAAAAAATGAGATGCTAACATGCTTTTCTTTACAGTGTCTCCAAATGTAAAGTAGCAGACAAAGACACAGAGTGGGAGAGAAAAATAGAGAGAGGGACAGAGAAAGGGAGAGCATGGAGTTCAGCATCTCTGATTGCTATCTTGGGGCTGTAGTGAGCAATTACTGGCTGGAACCTTTAAAGAGTCTGATTACAGGCCTTCACAGACTGTGGAGCAGACAGACAGACCTGGTCCCAGGTACTACTCAGCTGTCTGCAGACCGTCTTCCCACCACGCACCGCATCACAGCTACCAGCGTAGACCCCCCCGCACCACCATAAATGCATCAGTGGGGCTGCTCAGTGGCAAGTGGTGGCAACCGATTATGGTCGCTTTAGTATCTTACAGCAGGGATCTTCAACAGGGGGTCTGGGACCCTTAGGGGGCCTCCAAATAATTGTTAAATTTTTAGTGTTTTAAAAAAAAACATGAATCCAACATAATTCTACCAAATATAAATCCCCTACTGGCCTGTAGGTAAGGTGGTCACTAAGGCCATCTCCAGAAACAGTTCATCATAAGGATTCAGTGTGCCACATGTTTAACATTAAAACATGATTTAGAAAATCATGCCAGCAATTATTAGGCTATTTTAATAGCTTCTAAAGGCTTCAGGCTGCACGTTAATTGTAGGTCCAGTTTAATATGCAATTTTATTTTATACGACATATGTAGTATGGTCCCTGCTCCGACTCTCTTTCAGTTAAGGGGTCCGTGCCTTAAAAGACGTTCCCACCAGACCACATGCTCCAGACATCTTGCTGTTTGCAGCTAGCGATCCATCTGACTGGCTGTTCAGCTTGAAAACTATAGTGTGAAAAGCCAAAAAGAAGTCTCTTTGCATTTCTCATCTCATCTGATCAATAAAATACACACAGAGCTGTCAAAACTGCCCAAATATGACGTTTGAATTTTCCTTCTAAAAAACAATTGTAATATTCATTTTTTCACATTATGTCCATAAGATAGCAAACTTATACTACTTGTGTAGGTGTATTTATTTCAACATATACATGCACTTTTTAAAAGAACGACATACAAAATAAACTAATGTTAATAAACTAATGTTGTACCATGACATTTGATATCAAGGCCGTAATATTAGACCTCTCTCTGAACTGTGGCTGGCCTCTAATTTAGTTTCATTCACTCGCTTTTGTCACATCATAGGAAAGCACATTGCTATTGCCAGAGTGACAACTTTGTTTGGCTCATTTTCTGTGTAGGATAAAGACATGTTAGGTGGGTGGAAGTAGCAAGCTAACATTAGCTAACTAACAGAGACTTCCTTAGAGAGAAAACGGAATACAGCCCGGGAGATGGCTAAACAGACTGCCCATTTCCCGTGTCCGGCAGGTAATGAAGTAGAGGGACCGTAGGCTCTGTTCGGCTCTGCCCCTGTTGATTCAGGAAAACGCTGTTTGTTGTGGGTAAAGCAATGTTTGTATCAGGTTTTCCTTTTAGAATGACAAATAGATTTACCGCTGCCTGCTGGTATGGAGAGTTTTTCCTTGCACCCATGCTCAGAACAAACGTGGTACTTGGCCTTCGGCTGTAGTCTCTGCGCTGTGTTCCAGTGCTTATTTTTGGCCAAGACAAAGGTGTCGCGGGGCAACGGGACGCGATGCCACAGTCAGCCTTCGTCGCCACTAGTTCTTGGCTGTTGGCTTGGTGTGTCAGGGCCTTTGGTTCTTCAGTTTCATCTTTCATGCTCCCCCAAAGTCAAGGGAGGCAGACAGGGAGGTAAGGAGTTGGAGAGAGGGATGGTAAGAGCAGGAAAGAGTAGGGGAAGGGGCAGATCATTTGTTTCCAGTCCTCTTACAGCTCCAGGCCTGGTGCTCCTACTTCTGTTGATTTACGGCCTTTCTCAACACGACCACATCTGAGAGAGGAATAATTAGAAGGCTCTAAAACTGTGCAGTTTAGGGCTGTTGTAATGTAATTTGTTGGCCTGCAGTCGTGTTTTTGGGGTGGAGTCAGAGCTGAGAGGTAGAAGAGGGAGACAGAGAGGACGTAGGTGAGTGTCTGAGAATCTAAACAGTCATGTGCAAGTGCAAGAGAAATGCACATATGCTCGCATGCCCATACACACATACTCTCAGATCTCACGCTCTGCTTTCCACAAACTCTGATCCAACTTGTTCCGAGAGCTTTGCAGCGCCTTTACAAGATCATTTTATTCCTACAAACTCCGTCTTATGGTGATTAAATATATCCCCAGTGTAAGCCATCAATTACTGGGCAGTGGAGCACCACAAAAGGGCCTGGCTGGGTGCTGGGGTTGGGTAGGGGGCTTGCCTGGCTGGCTGGCTGGCTGGCTTTGGGGCTGGTGTCCTGGCTGCAATGTGCAAGACGGAAGAGTTCCAGGCCTCGTCAGCCCCCGGCCCGCAGCTCCAGGAGATCAGAGAAGGGCTGCAGGGCCTGGCCAAGGGGAGCCCTGGCTGGGCGAGCAAGCAGCTGCCTCCCTTGCTCCAGTGAACGAGGGAGCTCCTGAGAGAAGCCAGAACCCCCCCACACCACTTCTCTCTCTCTCTCTCTGAGGTTAGCTGGTTCTCTAAACAATACAGCCTTCCCATAAACAACAACAGCTCATCTCTTGCACTGGCTGAAGTTAAACATAAAAAATGGAATCACCAATCTAATGGCAGTGACAAAAGCTTGAAAGTAGATGCGGTGGTTGAATTACTTAACCTTCCACACAGTTGAAATTACTATGTCAAAGTAAGTAAAAAAAAAAGAAACACAACAAATGTATTACGGCTATTACTGCCATCATCTACAAACAACTATAATCTGGTTTATACCATCAGCCCCAGAGCTATTTCCATTTATCTTGGGTGCAGGTTTTTTTTTTTTGTGTGAATTTGTTGCGGCCTTTGACCACTACTTCAACAAAATACATCAGTGAGTTTCTGCAGTCTCCGCCCCCCCCTTCAACACATATAACATACACATTCACATATGTATACGCACACACAAGCTTACACACAAACACACACTTTAAATCAGTGTTTGTGTTGACACCTTTTTCAGAAATTTTCAATAATGTGGCTCATTTTACTAGTATCAGAGAAAATGAAACATTTATTGTGAAGAGGAAAATGGCATCCTTTAGCAGAACATCAAATCCCTTTATAAGATGCTTCTTATCACTTTAGTAGTACTTCTGCAGACACACGCTTTGCTACACTCATCACAGTGGGGCCAGCCAGGTGACCCCCCAACATCACCACCAGCCCAGCAGGAATGGCAGCTATGCAGGCTGCCCTCCTTTAATGGCACCTTGCCTCTTATTTACTGATCCTGGGGCATGCATCATTTACTCTGAAGCTACTGGTTTTTGTCCACCTGTCACCTGACCCTTTCCGCCACTGTTGGAGGGGGCATAGGGCTCAGGTGGCGTAAAAAGGGGGGACATAGAGGCCATCACTCACCCTTAGTGGTTGTACATCACTGGCATCTACACTGCAAAAAATATCCGTCCTTACAGGCCCTTTGATCTTTTTCCTCTTGGAATGTAGAAAAGCAAATAAGCTTGTATTATTACATTTCATAATGGAGATACTGGTGGAGTGCCATGACCTTAAAATAGGCTCAACATTAAGTCAATGTATGATATAAACCATATAACTAAAGGTATGTAATGTAGCGTACCTTCAGTAATGAATAAGGCAGGGAAGGAGAAAGAGAGATCAGGACTGACAGAATGTGAGGGGACGAGGACAGGAAAGGTGGGGTCAGGTATTAAAGATCCAGAAAGGATAAGGTAAAACACCAGAGCCGTGGTGTCCTTGGCCCTCACAGACGGAATTCTGGGCGTGTCAGAACATGAACTGAAGTTAGACTTTACACTGTGGTGGAAGCTACATTTTAAATATTGAACATTTTGGTTTGTCTATTAAAAGGAATTGCCAATATTCAATAAGTAATCTAAGATCTTTGAGGTCAATATCACTAGAATTTATTGTTGTAGGTGCTTAATTAATTCCAATTCTGCTGAACACTGCACATGGACTAAAAATAAGCTTTGCACTTTACAATTACTTCAATGGCAGGATTTCTGATAACACCAGACTGACACGACTCTCAGCAAGTCTACTCCATACAACAGTGCAACACTTCATTGGACATGTGTGGACCCTTTTTCTATATCCAGCCAGCCTTTCCCTGCTCACTTTCTAATCAGGCAAGGGGAGGGTTAAGGGGCGGCTGGCCAAGAGGACTGAAGAATCTTACTGGGATGTAATCCCGTCCAAGTGGCACTGGCTCTTTCTTCTCTCTTGTTAGGGCTCCTTTGTGAGGCTCCAGAGCTTGGGGCCCGGAAGGGAGCAGAGGATGTGCAGTGGATGTGGCAGTAAGGCCTAGGGAGAGGTGAGGGTGGGAGTCGGGGTAGAACCTACACTGCAAAAAAAAATGTCAACCCTAACAAGCTGTTCATTCCATTGATGGAATTCATAATATGAAAAAGCAGCAAAACGGTTTTCAACCATGATAAGATCATTTGACTTACTTAATATGTATTTTAGATAACTGTTGTTGCTGCTGGAAATAGGGCTGCAACTAATGATCATTTTCATTATCAATGAATCTGTTGATCATTTATTTTGATCAATCGATTAATTGCTCAGCTGATAAAATGTCAGAAAATTGTGAACAATTCCCATCACAAGTTCCACAATTTCAAAAAAAGGTCTTACAATTGACCAATAGTCCAAAAACCAAAGATACTCAATTTAAAATAATATGAAACATAAAAAAGCTGAAAATTGTTACAATTGTGGGAATGGTATAAGAGATTGTTTTGTGTTTTTGTTTACTTAATTCATTATTTTTTTTTAATTATTAAAAAAGGTTGGTCATTCACTGTCAGAGAATCACAAACAATTAATCAACTAATAACTACTAAACTACTAAATTACTAAAATAAACACCACCTAGAAAGACAAAAGTCCATAATTTCTTTGTGCTAAATAATAACTTCTCAAAGGAGTGCATCCATGGTGTGTTACACACTGGCCTAATGATGAAAAACTGTGATTAAACATTCCATTTTTACTTAAGATTTAAAATGAGGAAGCTAGCAAACTTTGATGTAGAATTTTGATTTAAAAGACTGTAAATTACAGAAATAATTTGTAGTGGAAGCTGAGTCAAATTATTCTTTTTGCTATACTGCAAAACAGTATTTCTGGATGTGGATTCAGTGTCTCAGTCCCTTTCACAGGTAACACCTTACTGCCCAAACAGTATTTAAATGTGTTCATAAATTAAGATGATAAATCTCAGTACTTTTTATGTAGTGAGTGTTGGCTGAAGTGACAGAAGACATACCGCAAGCGCTGAATATCAGTGACATTAAACCAACACTGGTTTGTCATCTGGAAATCATTTAAAAACCTAGTGATCTATGACAAATGGGTATGTATCCTATTAAAATAAACACATTTGAATCCTTAATCCATGTACATGCATTTTGTTTCTCTTCTCTGCACATCTGTCTCCTCACGCATGAAGAAGTGTATGGTTCCATGTGCATGTCTCCCTTGAAGAAGAATGGCTTATGTATCCATACCGATACATGCGTATGTATCTTTTTTATTGAAGCCTGTTTGTGTGACAGCAGTGTCACTGGACCATCTGTGCACACTCTGTATGATAGTGTCTGTCTTTCTGCTCCTCTGAAGTGTAGCTGCCTAGTTAGACAGACAGTAAAGGGGTGGGGACGGGGGCTCAGTAGGAATGCAGCCCTGTGTATTGTTTGAAAAAATAAACCATCTGGGCAAAGATATTTGAAGAGAATTTATATTAAACAGCTGCAAAAGCAAGCTTCTGTGTGTGGACTGGTGATGCAACAGGACCACACCACAAGTCTGAATATGATCATCTTCCTGGACAAGGAAATAAAAAGAGGAGTTTTGAATGGGGCCACGAAGAGACTGCCACAGTGGAAGGAAAAACAGAAGACTGGAAAGGGATCCTCCAGAGGTTAAAGTGCGGAAGTATCATTCTGAAGTGGGACAAACTTGGGTGCACAGGAAAGTCCTAACAAGTAAAGTCGAGACACTCGCCCAGTTGCTGGCACATCATAAGGAGCAGATGTGGAGGGCTAAGAAGCCTGCTGCATGAAACCGGCCATCTGGCCAAGCTAAATATTGCCTCAGTGCACCCCAATTCTATTTGCCTTTGGCACATTTGTATTGTCCATGGTCACACATAGGTACACTCCAATCACTGTCGACAGGGAGGGGGATTTATAGAGGTGCCATCAGGGTGATTAGTTCCACTGGTAAACAATGGCCTACCCTTGTTGTGTTTGACTCTGTGCGCTCTACAGCAGGCGTGAATGGCACGCAGCAGAACAGCACTCCCACTACTCAATGGTGTCTGTCTCTTTCTGCTAAAGTAACATCAAACAAACACTGCAAACAAAGGGGGCTACTAAACGCAGACACAGAATCAAAGGGATGGTGTCTGCACACAGGGACCGCAACACTTCACTTGTTCCAAAATGCCTCCTGCTCAGTATGGCCAACATTTCTGGACACAAACAACTGAGTGAAGCATAGCTGAGTAGTTGGGCCAGCTGTATCACACAAAGGGAAAATAATTACCACTTGTTGTATGTGGCTTGAGACATCTATAATAAAAGACAAGGGTTAGCACAAAAGCAGTTTTCTGTGTTATTATCTGAATTACATGCCATAGCTACTACTGTTCTGTTTCAGATTTAAGACAGGATTCTATGCATTGTTCAGATATGATCTCATTGAACAGGTATCGGGAGGCAAACTAAATGGAAATTATGTAATGCTACAAAAACAGGAAAAATGTTGACAGTTCGTGAAACAATCGTGAAAAGAGAGGATAAGAGAGGAAAATGTGATGTTAAATTAAAATCAGCCCTTGGTCTTTAGCATGAAGTTAAACCTGTAGTTGATTAAACTGTGTGTCAACAAATCAAGACTATTTATGCCACTGTTACTGTAATAGAAGTTTAAACCCTACCAGTTAAATGAAAGGGACATTCTATGTACATTTGGATACTGGTATAACAGTTTATATTATTCTGTTCTACTAATTACTCTTTACGAAGGTTTACACCAACTTGGCTTAAGAGGACCCTGATTTCATCCACATTTGCAACATCTACAAAAAGTAGAGATGGTCCGAAACCATTTTTTATCTTTTATCTACATAACATGCGGATCGGCCAATACCGAGTACTGATCCGATACCGGTGTGTGATATATTTTTTTATGTTTTAACAGCTGTATGCTGCTATCCCTGTATGGATGTGATATCATTTCTATATTGTTGTCGGTCTGGCTCAGGTTAAACTCTTTGTGAAACATGAACAAACACAAACAATGAATGCCACCGAACTTTTCTTTTTTATATCCAGTTTGGCAGTCAGTTATAGTGGAAAAATAACATAAATAAACCACTTTAAAGGGATTTTTTTAGTAAGTGGTATCGGATCGGTGCATAAACTCCAGTTCTTCCCAATACCGATACCAGCGTTTTAGACAGTATCGGTATCGGAACATATGTAAGAAAAATACAAGAAACATCTTGAATAAAACAAATGAGAGAAGTGTACCATATGCAACATGTTTTAAATGTATTGTCACATAAAAATAATAATAAAACATGTTTACTGATACATCGCAAAAAGAATTTACATGAAATATGGGATCCAGACAATTTTCAAATCCCTAATCTGAAAGACTTTACAGCAGATTTTAGGAAGCTTTGTCCGGCCAACTATTGGAGCTGGGGAAGTTTACCTGTGATATGCTTACCAAGCTTATTTAGTGCACACCCTTGCTGCCCCAATAAATTGAACCAAATTGAAAAAAATAAAATTGGTTTCATTCCAATAACTTGATCATGCATGTTTTGGAGTGCAGGTGGTATTGTTGATGTGTTTTCTGACATTCTTCCTGGCATATACAATTCTGTGTTATGCCAAAGATTTTTCTCTTGTTGCATTACAAGGGAGAAAGTCAGGTGCGATGTGGATAAAATGTTGTGGCTAGACAGAGAAGAGATTGGATGACGCTTGAGGTTGACACATTTGCAGCAAATTTGATTTTTTCTTGCACTTTTTGTACAGTATTTCCTGATCATTTTGCTGTTGTATATCTTTTTTTCTGCTCAAGCTTTCTTTATGTATTTACGGTTGCCTGTACATACAATGAGAAAGTATGGAGTGTGCCATGGCTGACATCAATACTATTCATCTGCCGAAATATACAATGTTAGCAACAATATGACAGAGTGGGTATACTTTCAGAGTACGCTGTCATTCGACAAGATGTCTTTACATTTGGACTTTCTTTATCTAAGCAATGATAAAGGAACCTTTTGTTTTGATGACAATAATTAATTCATCGATGGATTTCTTTACATTTGAAACAGGAATTAATTATTTTGATTGAGTAATCACTTTTTGCAAGTCACATAGAGTGATGTGCTGAATGTACCACGTGGTGTGAGGAGTTTGTTTCAGGAAATGTGCCAAAGCGATTGAAAACTATGAAAGCAAAAACCTGTAATTGGACAGTCTACACACTGGAATGTGCATGTAATGAACTTCAACTTCAACTTCAACTTCAACTTTATTTATTTGTCATTTTATATGTACAGAGTGCATACAGAACGAAATTGCGTTGCATACAGCTTATAAATATTGCAATGATATTCCAGGTGCAATGGAATACATTTCCGGATTATTTACAAATAGTTATACAGAAGTGCAGCAGTGATCAAAGTGTAAAACAGTGCAGGGGATGAACAGTGTGCAAATTGAAGAGTAAAAAAGAGTAAAAAAGAGATGAACTGAAATGGCTAAAAGTTCAGCAGCATTTAAATACCCAATGGCGTGCAATAGGTGCAGAGTTCAGTTTATGGATCAAGAGGATTTTGACACCACAACTGCTTCCAACTGTCCTCTTAGGACAAAGAGGAAGCCAATAGGAAGCCCTGCTACTCCTGCCCTCCTTGTCACAATGCCGCGGGCCTCCACTGTGGGATGCAGACTTATCGGAAGACATAAAAAAATGCATCGGTCATTAGTATCACCTTGGTCTGCTTGCATCACAGACCAGGCAATCCATGTCCTCCTCTAATCATCCAAGGACCAATATCCTGCAATTAGTTCAGTTTCCACACTCTGCCCTCAGGTCCTGCTTCAGCCTGGGAAATGGGATCCAGTCCCTTCCTAAGTCTCAGCTTTGGTGCTGCAGAGCACCGTCACAAACTCACAGTGCAGCCTGCCAGCCATGATGTGGTTGTTATCTTATGTTTGCATGGGAACCACATGTAATCAGTACTTTCCTTTCATATATGGCATGTTAGTTAGCACAGAGAGGGTGGCAGGGTGGGCTAAGGATTAGAGAGACTGTCCCATGATGATTAAGTCCAGCTAAGTGTGATGTTAAAGTATCCTAAAGCATGGCATAAAACTGTTGTCTGAGTGTGTAAATTCCTGAAATGCAATATGTACAGCCTGCTTGCTATGATGTGGTTAATTATGTTTATGTGTTCATGGGGAAATATAAAAAGCAGGTGACTTTCCTTCATGTCTCGACATGCTGGTTATGAGCAGAGAATATGCTGTGGTTCTGTGTACATGTTACTTTAGATAAATAATAATAATAACAATAAAGTATTTCTGATTCTGATTAGAGCATTAACAGGGTCAGTCAAGAGTTGTCCTGTACAGGAACTCTTTGGTCAATGATATCACTGGACTCATATTAACGTCAAATAGCACACAGTACAGTCATATGTACATGTGTGTTAGGAAGTGTGCACGCATGCATCACCGGCGCCCTTGCTTATCCCATTACACAGAGTTATTAATAGCTGCAGAATACTGCTCTTTAGAATGTGATTTTAATTGGTTTATAAATTCTGCCAATTATGCAGCGGAATTCCCCCACAGGAGCCTTCACAAATCGGCTTCAAGCCTAAGTGGAATCAAACAGGCTGGTGTCATGGAGTCAATGTCTGTCGCGAGAGAAGGGTGTGGACAGCAGGCGTGTGTGCGTGTGTCCGTGCATGCATGTGTGCGTATGGTCACATTTATGTGTGTCTAGATAGAAGATGGCTGTCCTGTAGCTTGGCTGATCATGTGAATACGGCGGGCCAATTGGATTAGTAGATTACCACAAGATTTGCCTTATGGCCTCTGGAAGATACTCAGACAGCTATGTATTTGGCTGACTGACGTTGGTTCCGGCTGTCGCTTCCACCCACACATACACAGTACATATACACACACATGCAGGCAGGGTTACAGTGCAACCTTTCCCTGCCTGGAAGGGCATAGATAAACAGGACACTATAACTTAATGTTCCTGCTTCAAGAGGATTACAAGTATGAAGGGGATTAGCCCATCCACTACAACAATAAGCAGGGTTAAACCCAAGTATCCTCAAGTGCCAAATATGCACTTATCCTTGACCATATGGAGGTATTATATAGATAGATCAATAGATAGATAGATATACCTGATTATTATCCCTGACTTAGAACAAGCTTGGTTGTCGTAGCTGGGCTCACCAGGTCACGCATGGCTACCTGTGGTTTGCAGCCAACCTCCCCAGGAGAATAAAGCAGACTTGTTTGGGCCCAAACACATTTTCTCAGAGTCAGAAAGTGGTTTGCCAGTAGCCCACACTGTACCTGATGACCCGCAGATCACCCCTGCCACTTGATGATGTATTTCATTTCCCATGTCTATTGGCTGACTGACAAATGCAGGTTATTCACACATGTTGCTGCTGTTGTTGTTCCTAATCCATTACACAGCTCCCATGTCCAGGTTTGCCAGTAGCTGCTCTCTCTAAACAAGCAGAAAAGACATAGGACCACTGTTGCCAAAAGCCTTTGAACAAAATTACTTCCTCTCACACACCACGGCTTTAATTATGTGTTGGAAAACATAAAACAGGTCGGACAATTTGTAGTGGGAAATCATATTTCAATTGAAAGGGCCCAGGACATAACCAATGATTTATAAGAGGAATGTCATAATTATTTTTTCTCCACCAGGCCGAGGCTCGGGTTTCAGCTAATGGGTGTCGAGCTGAAAGCACTAATTAGGTTTTGTAGACGACTGACAGAGAAAGAAAGAGAAGGTGCCACAATAAATAAGTTCTCACTGTGTAACTCAAAGCCTGTAATTTGAGTCGATGCTCCTGTATTAGGTTGTGGGAATTATAAACGTCTCAACAAAATGCAGATAAGTAATTGCGAGGTGTCTCACCCATACTTTGGCAGTGTGGAGGGGCTCTGACAAGTATGATTACTGGAATAAGCCTGTAACAAACCTCACTGTGGGCTGCTGTATGAAATTAAAAACAACTGACGTTTAATACGCTCACGACTTTCCTAACAGTTGCTACTGTACAGCTCTAAAAAAAACACCCAAGCTACCATCATAAATTTTAAACAAAGATATTACACAACATATTCTTAGAGGAGTCAATTATATAAGCATGCGCTAAATCAACACATTCAATTTCTGAGGAATAACAGTGATTTTTAAGGAAATAAAGTCCCTGTAAAAGATGGATTATTCATACTTGTCCAAACATGACATAAATCACTGACTAACTTGCAGACAAATGTTTTTTTTCTTCTGGGTGCCCAACATAAAAAGCTATAAAATCATATAAACATAGACTGTTTCCTTTTTCAGTCTTGGATGAGCAAACGAAAAGGTCTGGTGGCCTGAGCACATGACCTTTAAAGGTCTGGAATTTTCCATCTCTTCTTTTGAAGAGACTTAAACATGACAATTAGAAAGAGGGTCACATGACCACTAGGTTCATGGCTATTCAGTGAGAGCTGCACATACATGCACATGCATAAACCGTTCCTACAATGTAAGACTAGCGCAGGGCTGTGCGGAGGTGGTCTCAGCAGGCTGTCATTTTGCGAGAAACGCTCAATAGTCATGAGGGATGAAGGGGGCCCTATCTCGCCATCCAGGCCCATGGCCCTTAGCAACACACACACACACAGACACACACAGACACACACAGACACAC
>NC_045733.1:26813685-26821401 GCF_008692095.1 Etheostoma spectabile | reverse complement strand
ACACACACACACACACACACACACACACAGTGTCAAGTGGCACCTTTTCTGCAAACAAAGAGCACAGGGCAGCAGGACATGGCAGTGGCTCCTCTCTCCCTCCCTTGACACTGATGGTTTATGTCACTCATGCATTAGTACTCTCCTTTGGCATTGGAGAGCAAAGCAGCTGGGTAGGCCAGCATACCTGATGGTTGCCAAGTCGGATGCAGACGGAACCTGAAGGAACACCTTTCAGCAGCAGTCAAGATGAAAGTCGCTGGAGGCTATGACTTTTTTTTTTTTTTTTTTAAATAGCAGATACTAAAGTAGGCAGTAATACCAAAACAACCACACGCAGTACTCTATCATGTAAAGATCCTACACACGGCAAAACAAAATCCTTATTTGGACACAAAAACTTGCTTAGCACAAATGTTTATGATCTGATTTGAATGGCCTATGTCTTCTTTACTCAAATTATAATCTATTGCCATCAATGGATTCTATTCCTACAAAGGTGGTTACATAAAAAGTAAGGAAAATGTGAAAAATATCAATCTGCCTTTCTTGAAACATTCAACATGTCCAACACAAAACAACTGCTCTAACATGTCCATAGTAGAAAAGGTGTGACTGGCTTGTAGCCAAGACTCTTCTAGCCAAGACCATAATTTATTATGGGAAATTTGAATAAATAAAAGACTTTTTGATTTATAACTGATATAACTTTGATATGGCAACTGTCATGCAACCAGATAATGCCGTTGTTTCCCGTTTATTTTTTATTACATTCACTGACGCAATAGTAGATGTTTAGCACATGATGTCAGCAAGTGGAGTATCATATAAAACACATCCTAGTGAGTAACATATCCACCGGTTAAAATCAAGCTTTGAACTTTAAGAGCTTGTCTTCACTCTATAAATCCTGTGAAATACATTAAGTAAAACATTACTTAAAAGTATCTAAAAACAACGCAAAAAAGTAAAAGCGTATTTAGTGAAAAGATAGATTTGCACAAGGATCTATGTTTCAACATAGCACGTGAGACTGTTAACTAGCTGTTCCATGTCCCTTTAGAGTTACATGTAAAGGCAATTTCCATAACTTTTCAACCCTTATAACCCTTATATATTTCAACCCCTTGTAGCTAGTGTGACTATGGGTCATGTTGACTTTGCACTCGCCACCTCCGTTGTGGAGATGTGGTAAATGCAGAGACCGGAAAAAATGTATATCGTATGTCAGGGCAAGCAGCAAAAGAATCACAAGGCTTAACAAATAAACCTATATTTTACATAAATCATTTCAAACGCTTGTCCTTGAGTTTTGGAAATAAACACAGAAAATAGCCTACTGGATTAGCTAGTGTAGCAAACTGCATAGGGACTCTACTTGCTAGCTAACTGCAAAGCATGATGTATCTGCAAACACAGCAGAAACATCACGCAGATGTTCTTTATAGTCTGGTGCAAAACAGTGTTTGGTGTTTCTTGCCAACATCGCCTTCCAGGCAGCGCGACAATGGTTATGTTTAGGGTTAAGGTTTGGGGTTAGCTGCCTGGAAGGTGACGATGGATAGAGCGTGCAACACACATTTACTTTTTAGGTTAATGAAACATAATGACAAATGGGCAGCAATAGCTGAGGAGATCTGTTTAGAACTGTGATATTTATCAACTTACTATTGACAGATTGCAATAGAACACTAGAGTAGTATTGTGTAGTAGTGGGAGTGTTGGCTATAATGAGACTACTTTAATTACAGTGGTGAATAGAAAGCAGTGATGTGAGCATCTGTATAAGGAGTTTATCCATGGCGAGGTCTGATTCTTCTTGATCCTCCTTGGATCAAAGACTAAGAAAACCAATGGAGCGGGGCTAGTGTATCACAAAAGGAATAATAAACTAATCAATAGTCTATTTCCATGACGTTCCACTTCTGGGATTGCTCCGTTGCAGCTGGAAATTCCGCCGGATGTCACTCATTTAGGCCGGAAATCCGTTTCCTTGGGCTTTCTTTGTGTTGGCATTCTAAACTCCGGTGGATTTATGAGGACCATGATTACCTGCTCCTCAGATCTCTCCAGGGTAAATCCAGACACTTAGCTAGACTATCTGTCCAATCTGAGTTTTCTGTTTCAAGACAAAAACAACCTTTGAACGTATACATGTTCCACCAAAACAAGTTCCTTGAAGTGCGGCCATTTTGCGGAGGCGCTGTTGCTCCGTACTGCACAAGACAATTGGTATTGGTTTTAAGAAATGTCAATGAACCAGAGCAAATTTTTCTCCCATCCCAGAATGCTCTGTGGACTAGCCAATCCCTCCTGCGCAGCATTGTGGAGGAAGGTCTCAATGCGAGACTAGCTAATCAAGTAGCAGTGCAGAATAGTCAGCTGTCAACCGATTATATTTGGAATGAAGTTCGGCCTCTAAAGAGTATTCGACTATATTTTGGTTCTAATTATTTTAAATATTCAAAAATTCAATTAACTCTGTAACTCTCTGCAACATATTCAGTTTTCAAAATAAAAGCACTTCAAAGCTTTTTCCGAGTCATACTGATACATTTAGAGAACCTTCTTAGCGTCATCGCCCACAGTAAACAAGTCTGTTTTTGCCAAAACAGCTGATCCAACAATGCAACACACAAAAAATTGCTACAAACACACCCCTAGGCCTAACTTTCAGCTACACACACATACAAACAATTGTTCTACAGTTATCCACTTTTACAAACTACTCTCTCTCCACACACACAGAACAAGGCAGATGAGATATTGGAGGGGGAAGAAGTTGTATATGTGCAAACTCACAGACAAGCAGACACCCACTCCTACTCACAACCAAACATGGCTCTGCCTTTTTTTGATCAGGCTGCAGAATCCGTGGTCCTGTCATTCATTAATTTACAAAAACTGTGTAAGGCAGACATGAGGTCACTGTGCTACTTTGAAGAATGAAACACACCAACAGTGTATTAGAAGGTAAAGAGTATCTGACTGGGACCAAGACAGGATACTTATTAACCCGGTCAATGAGTGCTGCTATTGTGTCTCCCCTCGCCTGGCGAGTAGGAACTACACTGAACAAGACATTGGGTGTGTGAAGGGCCAGACAGATCAAATCCGTTCCCGTACCCGGTCGAATAATGTCTCCCTGAGAACACACTGCTCCACTGCGGATTGTGCAAATATGACCGCTGCTCTCAGATAATGCAAAGTAATTCTAAGAAGGCACAATATGTAGACCAATGCATAGATATGCGCATGTTAGAAGACACTTGCCATTTGTACACACATTAGCACACATTAGATGTAAGTGGACGAACGAGGAGGCAAGCGAATTTTTGAATTCAATTTATGAGGGTCTCGCGAAGGACATGGCCAACGAAGGTTAAGGACAAGCCGTGGGACGTCCTCCAGAGTAAATGGAAGGCGCTCATACAGCGATACATGTCTCAAAAAAAGAGTTGTGTAGCAGCGGTGCCGGAGGGAAAATAAAAGGCAAGTTGCATCTGCATCATCATAACAATGTGTTGATCGCGTCGTTGTTTTCTTATTATAGCTTGATATGTCGCTATCAGCTGGCACATAAGCACAAGCACTAAAATATTGATCATTTGTTGGTAGGCGGCACAATCCATTTTGTCTAGAAAAACTGTTCGCAAATGTTTGCCCGAATGTTGTGTTTTCAGTGCGAAAATGAATGAAACATGTCTAAAATCAATTCAATATATCAATTTGATCCCAAAACAGCATGTGACGTCATTATGCAAAGGTTTTTCTTTGCTTTAAAGCCGTTGGATGGAAACAAACTTTCACCAGCTTTATTCGCATGAAGTTTTTTTTACCAAACTTCAGATAATTCGATTGATAAGTGGATGGAAACTTAGCTCGAGACACATACACACACACACACCCACCATGGTTGGTTGCTGAGTCAGTGTGTGAGGTTGCTGGTGTATGAAATGAGGGTACCTTTCATTTCCTCCTACCCCTGGTCTCTCCTCAACTGCCAACAGCAGTATGTTTGCCTCCCCCTAGGCTGTTTCAGCACATCACAGCTGTGATTCAGAGCTAAGAGAGAAAACAGGAAGGATGTGAACTACTGAGAAACACGCACATGCATACACAAATACAGAAAGTAACTGCATGTAGAAGGAAAAAAGTCAAATAACAGTCTAACTGGAGCAAAAGCTGGTACAAATACATAGGAGTGAGCACATGACACGTGTAAGTACCCAAGTACTGCCATGTTTGCACACAAGCTCATGCACAAGTGGGCACACACACTAGTTCTAACAAAAAAGCTCACACACACATTTGCTGTCAAAGTCAGGTAGAAAGAGTTCTGGAGTGTGATTGCCGATGAGACTAGGACGTGAGAGGTGGACGGATGGAGAAAGGATGACAGTAAGAAAGACAGACAAAGAAGAGAGAGAAAGAGCGATTCGGGTGAGTCGGTCAGATGCCGTCACTCACCTCCGTCCTCACCTGGTAACTTTTCTGTCACCTCATGCCATCACCTTGTCACCCTGTGTCCGTGCCACCCTGTCACCTATCCCCTTAGCAACTGAGCCTGTCAGCCCGCTGTCATGCGACCAGGTTCACCCTTGACCTTTTGTTTCTTTCATACACGCTACAGATAAAAGAGACGAGGCACAGGAGGGAGGGCAGTTGTGTCCGGACATGCCTATCACCCTAGATCACAGGCCACCAACCTAAATGCTACAGGGGCCATAGATGTATTAGTTTGTGTAATACGAGCTTGGCTACCCCCCCCCCCCCCCGACCACACACACACACACACACACACTTTAGTCCTGTTAATTAGTCAGGGGTTGGATGTCTAGTCTGTATACTCACACACACACACACACACACACACACACACACACACCACACACACACACGTGTATGTGTGTTTGTCTGTTTGTGTGTAAATTGTATATTGCTTATGTTTTACAAGTGGACCAAGTCATTGGATGACTAAACGTGACTCAGATTTGCGTCAGAAAAACCAAAGCGGTTGTGTGGCTGGTGCTAATGGCAATTTAGGTCAAACATAATAAACTATATAATATCGCAACGTTAAAGCCCACATCCTGGTTATTAGAAACCCGAACATGATAGCTGGGATACGTCAGTGTTACCCAGGACGCATAGGTATGTAAACAACCTCACCTGTTGACTGTTGCTTTTTGTGGTCTGCGTAAATTCTGCGTTCTTATGATGTTTAATGCAGGGGAACCACAGTATTCGCAAAGCTAGAAAACAAACTAATGACTGGAATATTGTCTGTTCAAATGCTGTTGAGGCGCTATTGAACAAGGAACTGAAAAGGGGGAGGGACATGTGTGTTTTTGCAGAGAAGAGGGTTGTCACATGTTTTTGGGAAAACAAAAAAGGGTCTTTTAAATTTTTTAAACCCCAAATTTTCAGCTTTCCATTGCTTGATTTGTTTAAAAAAAATGAATCAAATAGTCACAAACGATGGTTCTACTGTGCACATCAGTGTGGATAATAAAGGTGTGTTGCTTAGCCTTACACAAAGGCCAACAATCCTGTCTCCATCACAATAAATGGTATCTTTACCAAAAGTTGTTTCCTCCTTCACTTTCTTCCGAATCCTAACAAAATAAATAAATAAGTAAAGTTATGTCATATAAAGTTGGCCTGCTGTATTATAATTGAAGTTCAGCATTTTGAAAGGCTCTCCATAAATTTATAACCACTAATTCCACTTCAGATATACACATCATACACATTGTGACAATTAATATTCCATAAATAAAGAAAGGTTTAAATTATATTACACCATCTTAACTTCTTTATGTATGTTTTAGTTGGTAGAGTCCAAATAAAATATGAATAATGCTGGTGATGGTCTTGCAATTCAAAAAAATGTAAATTCAATATTGTTCCAAAGATTTTCAAAAGAAGACAGGCTAAGGCAATTGAGCGCTCTGACAGAGAGGAGCTAGTGCATTTAGTCAGCAACATGAGGGCTGGGAGCCAAGGAATGCATCACGAAAACAGTGTGCAGCAAGCCACACATGTCCAATCAGACGCCACAGAACATTACCCAAAATTCTCTCGACAAACACATGCATTTGATACCATAACAACGCTCCACTAACACTTAGGAAGGGAGAGTGTGGGACGCATCCGTAGCAACACCATAATTACAAAGAGAGCCAGGGCTGACTAAGTTTAGAAGAACCCGTAAGCAACCCCCCACCCCTCTCCTCCTCCTCTCTACCCTCTTCACATGCTCCCACACTGATATTTAACAAAACATTAATCTTCTTGCCAGTGGCTCCAAAGAATACTGGTGATGTAGCTTCGGCGCAAAGGCTGGGGTAATAGTAATTCCATTGTTCTGCCCTTTTATTTATGCCTTGGCTCTACCAGGCAGATGAGGTAAGTCTCTTTTTTCATGTTATTATTCAGATGTGGTGATACATAAAGCCAGATTACACAAATGTCTCTCTGTTTCACAGCGCAGCCACCTCACACCTCCCTCGCCAACGCTTAATGCGACCCCCCCCCCCTCACCCTCCTTCCCCCATCCCTCCGCTGGCTTTCAATAGCACATTTCCCCTTTCTCCCCCTCTTTTCTAAATCACCCTCAACATTTGCATGTGAATTGCTTGTATATCTTCTTTTATATGATGCACCGACAACACTGGCTTTCGAAAAAGAGAGAGGAGGGGAACTGCCACAACTACCCCCTCCTCCCCACATCATCTCCAACACACACATACATCACCAACTCCAACCAAAAAAACAAGATGTTACTCTAACTCCCCTCCCAGGATTGGCATAGCAGCAGTTTCATTAAAAAAGCTGGGGAACAGTGCAGGTTTTATGATATGGAGACAAGTTCTTTTGTGCTCTCCAGAGACAACCCCTCTGTGTGTCGATGTTACTGGGGCGATAATCCTGCTGGAATTTCTCCTAAGCACTTTTACTGACATTTTCAATTATCACCATGCCAGGGCCCGGTAAATGGCATTTAAAGGGCCCCGTCATCTCCGTGTTGAATCATATTTGTGAATCAGACAGCGTTAGTGTTGGACTCTGTTCTGTTTGCCCGAGGCTAGAAGGACCGTCTGGAAGCTCTGGTGAGCCAGTCTGAGATAAGATGAAGTCTGTGGGTGACCAGGCTCCCAGAGGGACCAAATAGGCCATCCCATACTCGTACAGAAACTGAGGAGCAAACATGAATACGCACATACTGGCCGGCTCCGCGAACCATGGCTGCCATGTAATTTACAACTTCAGCATGTCCTGTCCCTTTTTCAAATACAGCACATGGTCCAGACTTAGAAAACCAAACAGTTAGGCTGACCTCCCTGGTGAACAGTGCACGGGGTCAGACTTGTTTTCTCTTCACCTCTGACGAGATCCATTTACACAGACTCCAAAAGCACTCCACATCTTTGGCTAGGGTTACATACTTACATCCCTGTAATAATTCAGACATGTATTGCAAAGAGATTTCTTTCTCTACCCTCTCTCTCCCCCGCGTTCTGTTTCAGTGAGCTCTGCTTTGTTTCAAACATGGATCAACTTCAAAGCAGTGAAACGGACAGATTGATAGCTTAAGACAAAAGCTATTTCATAAGAGATTGAGTTTCGGATCCGATCACTCAGACGCCTTTTTGCAACAGTTAGAAGATGTAATGGCACCAAATAAGTCAATTTTAACCACAGAGACCTTTT
>NC_045733.1:26791548-26813675 GCF_008692095.1 Etheostoma spectabile | reverse complement strand
TTTTTTAGAAACTTTCTTTTCTGCTTTATTAAACAGCAAACAGACTCAAGGTGCACAGCGCAGTATGACACAGAGATAAAACTCATAATGCTGCTACACTGTAGCTGGCATTGTGTGTTTAGTCTACGATTACAGAGTGTGTCTCTTCAATAAGTGAGGGTTTGTTTCAGTGTGTCAATCCTGTGTTGTGTAATTGTCTTTTAACATAAGAGGCACCAATTAACCAGGTCAAATTTCTTGTGTACCCACTGTACTCAGTCACATTGTGGTTGTGATAACATGACAAACAAGCGGCGTGCTCAGTATCCTGCTGAACCACAGACAATCCAAGAACAGCTGTTTACATGCCTCCGTGCCCCCTTTCCTCTCCGCCAAGCTGACATCATTCCCAGCATCTCCTCCTTCCTGTCTCTCTTTTAGATGGGCTCTGTTATGACAAGTTTAATTGAGGGTTGTCAAGCCATAACATTTCTGTAAATATTAGACTTGCCAAGAGCGTCAATAAGAGGAAATGGCCTTACTGTATGTTCTTCTCTCAGAAGCACAATGTGTGCCTTTGTAGGTGGATCGCCAAGAGGCATTTTCATACCCCTCTTTTGTCACAGTGAGCTGGTATAAAATCAAATCTAATTCACAACTGTATCCACATAACACATCCTTTAAAGATGTTATATCTGAATTCACATTTAGACCAAAGTATTCAAATGAAATAAACTACAATAGATTATAATATAAAACATCTTGTCAAGTGGAAACATGTGGCTCCACTTGAGCTTTTAACACCCAACAATATTTGTCAGCAGAATTTATGAATCACTATGTATTGTGTTTAACAATCTTAAACAAAGTGAAGGAAAAAAAGTCCCTGGTATGACTTCAATTGTTTCATCAAGATTAAATTATATATTTTCTACAGTGTAGTCATATGTAGTAGAATAGTAGCAAAGCTGACGTCATCTCTTATGTCTGTGTATACAAAAGCCTCCTTATTGATCAAAGCGATGACAACCTTGGCTATGAATGTTCATGTGTTATTCTAATCCTTTTGACTGTGTTTAAGTAGCACCTGGTCCAATGCACACTGGGGGCTATTTTGTATTTCAGAGGATGGTGATGGTGAGGTATGTGGATGAAGAGAGGGAGACCAACAACCCTTTGAGTCATTAGTGAGGGCTCGCATGATTTACATGGGTGTACTTGTGTGAGGCGTCCATTGTGTTTTTAGCAAGTGTGTTCCAGTAAGTGACACAAAGTCTTACTCACCTGGGGGGGAGGGAGGTGAGTCAGAGTGCATCATCACTCACGGCTAGCCAAGCAGAGGCACTCAGCAGCACACTG
Organism: Etheostoma spectabile; assembly: GCF_008692095.1. Lineage (NCBI taxonomy): Eukaryota > Metazoa > Chordata > Actinopteri > Perciformes > Percidae > Etheostoma > Etheostoma spectabile. The sequence continues at coordinate 26,812,337 of NC_045733.1, read as the reverse complement.
CGTTAACACTGATGGGGGAGTTTTGTTGCAAAATGAAAGGGCACATTTAAGGAGTGTGCTGTTTCTGTAGTGTATTAATAAAGTTTTTGTTTTTTTGTGATGAATAGAACCTGGTGTACAAGTTAGAGAAGCAAGCTAAAGTTAGATTAGGTTACATTCCTAAACTGTTTTAAGTCCATGTTCAAGCACAAATGCCAAAAACTCTCTGGTTCCAGTTTCTCAAATGTGAGGACTTTTGTCTTATGTTTTGGAGTTATGGACTGTTAGTCAGACATAACAAGCGACTTCAAGATGTCATCTTGGAAATGAGAAATTGTGATGTTCATTGTTCACTATTTTTCAGGATAATCGAGAAATGACTGAACATACAGAAATAACCATTAGTTGCAGCTGTAAACATTTGTGCAGTGTATGAAATCAATCAGTAGTGTTAAATCAGATTAAGTGAATAACTCAACTCACATCATAAATGCATGCCAAATGTCATACAAACATCTACTTTATAATAAGCAGTAATCACAACTGGTGATTACCATGCCTAAATTTAACACACACACACACACACACACACACACACACACACACACACACACACACAATGTCAAGTGATAGTAGAAAATGAAATTGGCTGAAAGTACATTATCTTCTCATTTTAGGGTTTTATCACCCACTGTTTTCTGTTTTCTATCTATGTAAAACATAGATAGAACACACCTGTTTTGTTTTTAATATTTGCAAACCCAAACACAATGCCATGCTGTTTACACTACATCAATATTATGTGTGTTTGCAATATTGAAGTACATATTTCGGCGTCTTCAGTAAAAATATCCATCATAATTATAATTTCTTTTCCATTATTTACAGAGCCAAAGTCCCACCACACTTCTAGTTCAACAACTCGCATAGTTTTGTAAAAAACATCATAAGAGGTATGGTTATCAAAACTACAGAATAGGTGTCCGCATTTTATAGACATCCTCTAAAAAACGTTTATCGCTGAATTCACAAGGAGATTAGAGTATTAATTTGGAATAAACTAAAACATATAATACTGTGTTTGTATTTGGAAAGATGTGTCTCTACTTGAGAGTGCACGATTAATGAATTAAGCATATGAGACCGAGAAAATATATTTTCCCTATTTAAGAAAAGAAACAAAGCTCATTTACTAATTGAAGTAACTTCATAATGTTCTACGTTACAATTAAAAAATAATCAGGTGAATTCATTTCCCTGGTCTCTCCCTAAACGGCACGGACTAACAGGAGCATCTAAAGAGCCCTCCTTAACGAGAGGCCGCTGGAGATCAGCACTCCTAGCCCAATAACTGAAGAAATATGAAAATCGACAGCGCCGTCAGGGCGGTCATGCCACATGTTTACGAGTGGCTGTCTTAACTGGCTGCCTCTGTGCTCCATAAGTCATACGCAGAGTGCTCATCATAGAGCAGGGATTTATGGGGCCTGAGTCTGCATATGACCCCCTCCCAGGAGCCTCCCTGCCATAGAGGAGGAATCATGATCTAGCCCCAGCCACTATAAGCTTCATAGACTTACTCAAAGCAAATTGGCTCCGGGGTCTGTTCCTCTAGTAAACACAGCCTCATGCTTATGTGAGCCTAGCAACAGAGCCACACATTAACTTCCAATAATGATGAAGGAATATTCACAAAAAAAAATGATGAAAACATATTTACAGACATTTGTCATATTTTCCATACTCCACTGCTGGAGGGTTGTGGCTTTAAAAGATGCAAGTCTAGAATTCAAATATGTTTGACCTACATAGTATATTTAGGTTATTAGCCTGGCTCCGCCCTCCTACGTCAATCTCCATTTTCCTTCAGTACACCGTCTGGGTTTGCGGTATATTCTTGGGTTTTCTCCAGCAAAATCTTTGGCGGTCCAATCAGCGAACAGAGGGAGTGGCTGAAAACGATGACGTTGAGGTTGTGCGCTTGTTTAAGTTGTAGTTCTTAGCGTGTGATTGGTCTACAGAAAAAAAAAAAGGCAGAGATTTATTTTCCTCTACCCCAGAATAAACAGGCGTCTGTAGCCAGACCATGTCAGCTTTGGAGTATGTGTGGCAATGCAAGACTAAGATGATGCTATAAAAAAATATGCTATCAAACAATTGCACTTACATTTTGCACTTACATGTGGCTCTTTGTAGCTAACCTACTAGTACTCGATTAATGCCGTTTGGAGATTATACCTCATGACTGAATACACTTATTTGAAGTTGCTTTGGATAAAAGTGTCAGCTAAATGAAATGTAATATAATGTTAGACTAGCAGCAACTTAATACCGCTTTAGTACAGCTGTAGAAAGTGAAAACAAACAGGAAGGCTGATATCAGTGAGATACATTACACACAAACTGGATAACAGGCTGCAGTCCTTCCTGTGAATCTCTTTTACGTGTAAATACAATTTAAATCCAGTCCAAACAATGAAAACTAGGGAGATAATTAAAGATTGTTAATACATTTAAAAACTGGGTACAGTTTTTGTTATTAAAACATTCCTAATTTTGTTATCATATCAGAACCCAAAATACAGGTCAACAGATCAGGTTTGGTGACCACTGTATGTGTAAATAAACTTCCACACATGCAATTACATGTGCAACTTCTGTTTAACTGTCACAGCGTTAGTCTTTGTAACAAAATCTAAAACAATAATAAATCTGCCTCGCCTCTGTTGTATTCCCCTTGTGTTTTCCAGTCTGGCTCAGCATGCTGTGTTTGCATTTTTTCACTGAGAATGTGTGGCATTGACAGAGAGCTGGTCAAGAGAAGTGCTGAAGGCAAAGAGCCAGCAGGGACAACAGCTATTACAACAGGGAGGCTGAGGATGAACATTGTATACTGCTGGTCATGTTGCCTCTGGGCTGATTCCTGGGGCAGCATGACCTGGATCTGAAACAGCTATAACCAAAGCTTGGACTGCTCCCCCACAACAAGACAGGAAAGACTTGCTGTGTTGTTTACTGGGGAGGAGTTTACTAAATACTGTTGAGAAATGTAAAATCAGAGTACATGGCACAGCGTTTCCTACAGGTTGAGAATGTGGTGGTGGGTAGCGCGGGATGTTTATTTTGGTTGTTATAGATCATTAGTTGGTACATTTTTTAAAGCATTTTAATCCATGTTTTGGGGATCCTAATAACGTTAAACAGGCTGTTTTGGAACTGTAAAAGTCTGTGTTGCATTCATTAAGCTCTCATCTGAACTTGATTTCTGTCATTCAAAAAACTATGGATTATAGTTTAAAAGTTTTACAGCACACTTAATAAAATGTTGGGTTTTATTGGGGCTTAAGTGCATGAATAATGTTACAGTTAATGGGTATGGGCATGGAGAGAACGCTAACTGAAGGCTCGGTAAGCAACGATTAGCTCCGTTTAGCGGTTAGCTCCAGTTAGCTCCTAATATAGATCAGCTTAAGCGGAAATCACTGCCGCGGAGAGGGTGAACAACCAGACTGTATACGACCAGGGAGCTTTCACAGCGGTATGGCCGCAGCGTTTTTGCAGTTTATCATTACAGTAATCCCACAGGAAGCCACAACATCACAAGCAGTGTTCTACTACAGAGGATCTTTCCTACTGCTAACGTGCTTCTAACGTAAGCCTGGCTCTGAGCCTGGCCTAAAGTGAATTGTTGACGCTGTCACGCACGCGGCAGGCAAGTTCACGATGGAGTGGGGGTGGGGCTGGAGCCCGCTGGTCTGGGTGCTATAAAAAATACATTTTTGATTGGAAAAACAGATAAAATGGATTTTATCTACCTGGGCGGGTATCAATCTACCTCGGCAGGGCGCCTAAGTATAACCTACAGGTATGTATGGGAAACACTGTGGCAGTTATTACAACAAAAAGTGGCCGATGTAGACAGAGCTCCATTTTTTTGTCCCAGGCTACAAACTGGACACATGCTGAGATAGAGGATGCTGGGAAATAAACTGGAACTTAGAACAGCTAGAGCCTGTTCTCACCGCCACTGAGACGGACATCCGTGCAAATCATAACAGAAATGAGAGCTCAGGCCACCACACCACCCACCCAGACAGTCATATCAGCCTGCCTCCCAGCCAGTCAGCCTGCCAGCCTGACAGACAACAAGCTACCCCACCCGAGGTTCCACCCCTGTGACAGACAGAGTAGGACAAATTGGGACAATCCACCCCTACATTACCACCCACTCTTCCTCTCCATTGCACGCCACAGCAGCCTCTGCTCAGGGGGCTAATTCCACGTTAAGATCACCATTTGTACTTATTATGCTGACATAATTAATCCCCTGTTGTGATCAGCGGGGGCATGAGGGCCTCTCCGCTCCATTGGCCTACCCCTGCCATGACACAACCGCTCCCCCCTCCCCTTCTCATACAAATCTCCCCTCCCATGTCCATCTTGTCTGGTTGGAGGGGTCTTCTGTCTATCTCTATAATCTCCAGCGTATCTGTCTGTGTTATTGTTTGTCCTGTTGTGGATATATCCATTATAGTAGTGGACTGACAGGCCGACAAGTCTGCCAACAGTCACAGCACTTCATGTTTGCATACTCACTGATGAAACTGGGGCAAAGTGCTTGCATCAGGGCTCCAGACCTTAACGAACATTTGTTAACACTCAAATCAAATCCTGATTCCAAACATATTTGAGTTAAGAACATTCATTTCTACTGCCTGGCACATGGTTAAGAGTGGCTTTTAAGTGGGAAACAGGTTTGATGCTAAAGTGTCAACGTTGGAGGACAGAAAGGCAAGGGAGGGGAAGGGGAGAAGAGAAGAAGACAATAAGGGAGGTGGGGAGGGGTTCTCATCAAAAAACACCAGCTGGATTAATAAAACCAACCAGTGACTGTGTCCACATCTTAAAGTGTCGGGCAGATTAAAACAGAACCGTCTCAAGTTGAGAAACATATGTCAGCAAGGCTGAGCAAACACTGTCAGAATAATAACTGAGGAGATGAGTGCTGCTGTTGGCCCCAAACAGACGCTCAGCGAATGGCTGGACTGGCACTGCTGCTTCCTAGAAATCAAAGACCCAATTGCTGAACTTTGATACCTCGCAGAAGGGTACCATGTATGTGTATTTGTGAGGTCAAAGCTCTAAAAAAACACCCTCAGGATGGTTTTGTTTTGCTTTGAATAATGTGCATGAGAAAAGACAAATATACAATTCCGGGAAATTATTTCCATTTCCAATATCATGCAAGCTAAATAAATACATCATGTAAAAACAAATATCTCTCTGAATTCATTAGATTCTTTTACACTCAGTACACCCCAGGATTTCTAAAATATGAAAACCAAAGCAAAAAATACTACCAAAATCAGGCTGAGAAAGTTTTTTTGTTGTTTGTATTCTTATTTCAATAAATGACTTTAGCCTATAATACTGGACGTTCTGCTAGACCTATCTTTTTTTGCCTTCATGCTGATGGAGACATAATTAAGATTAACTTATCCAAGATCACATTCGATATAATAATGTAGGGCCCATTTCAATTGGAATTTTGATGAAATTCAATAACAAGACACTACAAAATTAACATCCTGACCATTTTGTATCAAAGAATACCAAACTTGCCCAGAACACCTGCTAGCTCTGGGAAGCAAAGTCTTATTTAGGCCACAGAAGAGAGTGTACAGTAAACAGGTCTGCGTGTACCTCTGGAGGAATTCATTACAAATACTAAGAAGAAAAACATGAAAGAGAAAGTTTGGCTCATTGTAAATTCTGTCACATTTGAAGGCAAATCTTAGTGCAGACAATCAACTGTAACATAGTCATGCATTGTAAAAGGACTATGTGCATGTGACTCTACATGTAGTTAACTTACACTTTAGATAAATATATTTTTTGTAACAATTAAAAAAAAAAAAAAAATCACCAATCACTTTTCAGTCACTCTGCTGCTTGACACCATCAATGTCAAATTCCAGGAACATTACTCACAACACCCATTACCCCCTCATCCCCTAACCCCCCCACCACCACTCCTCCCCCCACTCCTCATCTTTACATAAAAGTTCAGGCTGCATATTAAAAGGAGCTAAAATATTCACACTGTCAAAGGTGGTCAAAGGCTTCTGCGTTCACACAGGAGCTGACAAAGAGGAGGCACCCAACGCTTGGCCAAAAGAGAACTGTTGAAATAAATCAGCACATACAAAGACACAGAGTGATAATAGGGCTGGAGTTGGGCCAGATCCAGAAACACACTGTGCACCAGAACACACAGACAGACACACAGAGCGCCTGGCTGGGAACAAAGTCTGCGCATAGATTAATATTTATTTTTGGAGCACACATTGTTCAGGACATACAGTATCAGAAGACGAAAAACATCATAACTCCCCCTGTGTGCAACCTTGCAATGAATCCCATGCCTGAATCAAACAAAAAACAAATAACAAAAAAAAAAATCCACAGATGGTTTCACATGAGGGAGTGCAACAGAGGAACCGGGTATCACAGAAACATCCGTTAAAACCCAATGCAAGATTGTAGCGTGTGTACACGTGTAAGAATTTTCTTAAAACAGATATGATTTAAATGTTCTGTTATTTAACTAAAATGAAGCATTTTGTGTCTGTAAGCTACACTTTCAAAATTTCTGTTTATCTACGTGAGTGAGCATGTATTACAATATGTCAAAGAAATACCAGACAGAGAAAAACATCAGAGACAAATAAAGTTATACATTCTACTTTCATTACGGCACTTTTCTGCTCTCGCTATTTTATCTTAAGGGATCCTTTTGGTAGAAATGCATCTGGGTTTTGCCTCTTGTTCCACACAAGCAGGAACTTGAACGCAACTGCCGTCAAAGTTTATGGCAGCTATACATTTAAAAAAACACATTTGTAAGAAGTAAATACATGTATCTGTTGAATCTAAAGCATTACAACTTTTCCCTCAAACTGAGACCCCTTCTGCATAATCACAGCCCACATCTAGCAGCTCTAAAGCAAACCAAGTGTGCCTTGCTCAAGAACCATAGTTGGAGTTTGGAGTCTTTTATTCTGTAGAGGTTTCTCTACTCAGTCCAGGGCAGAGGTGGGTAGAGTAGCCAAACATTGTACTCAAGTAAAAGTACTGTTACTTCAGAATAACATGCCTCAAAAAGTGCTTGGTGAAAAAACTACTCAAGTACTGAGTAACTGTTGAGTAACATCTGATTTTTTTTTAAAACACATTCAATCAGACAGACACAAATACAAAATAATCATAGTGTAAATTAAAATAATCCGACCTAAAAGACAAACATTTGCCAATCCACAGCGAAAAAAAAAGGAAACTAACTGCTACATGTTTTCTGAAAGATAGTTGTTGAGTTTTTGAATGCTGGATTGTCGGTTTGTTTTGGTAGACACAGAACACACCACATGATGTAGCTGCTGTTTCGCACTTTTACTAAGGAAAACACGTTTTAAAATATGAGGTCAGGAGTGTTCCTCCTCGTCTGTGTCTGCATTGCAGACGGTTGATTCTGACTTTTTTTTGTTGTTGCTACGACTGTAAAGCTAACCCGTCCCGCCGCTGAGATTGAGTATGGTGATGTGACGAGACTGCACAACTACGTTTGATTAGTGAAACACAGTCACGTGGTAGAGCCTTTTGCGGAAGTCTCTGTCAAAATGAAACATTAAAATGAGGCCTATGCTGGGGGGATAAAAACAATGATGCGTCAAATACCAAAGAGGCAAAAAGAAAAGTAATGTGCTCATTGTAGCCTAATGTAGCGGAGTATGAGTACAGTTACTTCTTCACGAATCTACTCAAGTAAAAAGTATAGTGATTTAAAGTTTATAGTGATTAAAGTGATTTAACTCCTAGAAGTACAGTGTATGAGTAAATGTAACTCGTTACTATCCACCTCTGGTCCAGGGACTGCTATTTAATCATAAGAGGCCCTGGTGAGGTACATTAAATACATGTAAAACTTATTCTGAAATTACATTGAACCTTCAGCTTTATACCAGTGGCAGTTCATCTCACTGAGGTACTACCAAACTGGGGCTCCACGTTTACACAGCTTTTTATTTGCCCCTATATCAACATAGAGAGGAAACAGAGGCCTCCCTGAACTAATTTCACTCATGAACACTCAGTCATTTGTTGAGCACCACACAGCAGGCCTTGCTGTCTGAGGCCCAAGGATTAAGGCTCAATATTTGTAAACCTCAGTTGGCTTTAGTGCGGAAATGGGGAGAGGAGAGAAATGGGGAAGCCTTGGCACACCAAAGTGTGAAAAACTATCAAATTGTCTGCCATGACAGAAACAGTTACACACTGGCTTCTGGCTGACACAGAAACAATACAGTGGTAAACCGATGAAACACTATGGCCTTGTTTGCATGAATGTGGGTAGATGCACGTTTATAGGTTTTTTTTGTGCAACAATAAGCAAATATACACACTTAATAAATGTATGTGCCCCTAATGAAACAATAAACCGTTTCCCAGTTATAGACCCTTCACTACACGGTGATTACTCCACCACTTTGATATTTGTCTTGTTTGTTTGTAATAATCAGACTAATTTGCTCCACCATTGAAGCCCTGTACATGAAGGCCAAACCCCCTAACTTCTGCCATAGTCTTTAAACTCCTCCTCAGTGGAATATTCTCCCACATTGCACATTATCAGCCTCACAACGGGCCCATAAAGTACTAAAAATCCCAGGGCCTTTTTTTCCAGCTGTGACACAAAACCCAGACCTACTTAAGTCCTCTACTTTGACCTTTGTTTGAAAAGTCTCTTTCAGCCTGAGGCCTCGGCAGTAAATTCATAGAGCTATGAAATTAATGTGCCAGAGAGCCCATCTAGTCTTTCATTAATCACAACCAGAGAAAAGAAAAGACAGGTTACCCAGTCATGTTTTATTTTCCTTTTTCTTTTGTAATAGGGCAGTTGTGTAATGACTGCCCTCGATATTAACTGTGTTCCGCCTATCAACATCCTCTCTGTTGTGAAATGGAGAAGGTATTGCAGGGGTGCAAGCACAGCTAACACAAAGTGTTCAAAGGGATCTGCACAGTCTATGCTAGGGCTTCTCAACGTTTTGTTGACTTTGTGCCAATTTAGAGAGCCAGCATATGATTGAGGGCAGCATAGGAAAAGTCCACACATAAAACAAAATATCTGTTCCATATCACTTCCACATCAAACTGCCGAGCAGTCCACCAGAATGGCTTACTTTAGCTAACAGAACTAGCATTGATGACAGAAAGTATTTCCTGTGACACTTGCATGGTGCCGCAAGTTGCTATTCAACCATTAACTTTCTCCAAGTTGTCATTTCTAACCTGTTTGAGTAGTATATTGGTAAAAAAACACTTTTAAGGCCTTTTGTAAGGGCATCCTGTGATGTTTATTATCTTACCTGACTTTGGTAGAAATTGAAGTCATCTTTTATTTGAGCAAAAGTATCTGATATTTACTGTTCTTAAGTATCAAAAGTAATTTTCTCATATTGAATAAATTTAAATATTAAAAGTAAAAGATGTATTGTGGCTTCCTTATAGCAAATGCATAATCTGCAGGCTTTCCACCTTTTTATTTTTATTTATTGGTATCCAGGGCATTACAGAAACACATTAACAATTAAAGTCACCTTGAATCCTTCCCAGCACCCCTACCCTCTCAAAAGTAAGGCAACAAATACTCACGTCAAGATTATAGTAAAAAAAATAGACAGAGAAAAGCAGCAGAATCCACATCAGCAAGATCATAAGACATCTGGCCAACATCCAGGTTATTAAACGTCACATTTCTCATACAGATAATAAAAACAAACAAAACGCTTGCCTGTCTTTTGATAACTTGTGCATAATCTTCAATAAAAGGTATGTCTAGTACCACAAACAGAACTATATACATTATAGAACTGGGGGGCTTGTGGTCCCCAAGGCCCCGAGTTTCCCGGACGCTGTATGTATATCTCTGTCCACTGCTCCTAATATATAGAAGTTGAAGTATTAATAGTGATAGCATAAAGTAATAATTCAATCTACACAGCTCTATAAAGAAGGAAATATCTCTCCATTCCGGAGATCATCATTCATGGGTTAAATGCAGTTATAGAATTTCACTACATTGTACTGTGTATGTGATGATTAAGAATAAAGTTTGAAGTTTTGAAGTTTTGGAATGTGTGTACTTGAGTTACTGTCAATGTTTTGATTCTGAATGATCTTCAGCTCTCAAAACTGTGCTGTTTTTGCTAGATTTACAGCGGCCAAGAGAATGAATGCAACCCGTTGGAAACCACCTCATGACTTGTCTATTTGTACGTGGACCCTTTCCTTTTTGGAAATCATATATATGAAGCTCTCCACAGCTCGCATAAATGGAGTGCCAACAAAAGACTTTGGACACTTGGGTCAACATTGCTGAATCCTTGAAATCCATGCTGTAGACTTGGGTTATAGCCTTCTTGCTTCTATGTGTGCATGTGTTTGGTCAATTTTGTTTTATGCCGGTCTCCCTGTCAATGCCTCTTGTTTGTTTGTGTGTTTGTCTGTATCTGTTTCTGTGTGTCGTGTTTGTGAGCTGCAGACATCGTTCTTGCCGTTTTGTTTCTGTTGTGTCTCCCTCCTTCCCATATTTCCTCTCTTTGTTTTGCTGTGAAAACATTCAAGTGCAAGCAAGGATTTTGGAAAAGGTGCACTGTGCCTTCTTCCGTATGTGTAGTGTACTTTTCTGCATATTGTCATCTAGACCAATGTTTTGCACTTTTGCTTATTTGTTTAAATAAAAAATTTGATTGCAAAAAAAAGCTTTTGGTCTAAGTCTTTTTAATGACACACTATACTATGACTTTTTATAACTTTTTACGGCATTGTATACTGTGACTTTTTTAATGACATATTATACTATGATGTTTTCATGGCGTAGTATACTATGACTTTATATGGCGGATGCTTAAAATGTAATGCATGCATTTTTTTGTCACGTTTAGGGACCACACAAAATGTGTCTAAAGGCTGCCAGCCACACCTTGAGAACTTTGACGTAAACACTTAACTAACCTAACCTTCAACACCTACAGTATACAATGGGCACGCACGCACACACACACACACACACACACACACACACACACACACACACACACACACACACACACACACACACACACACACACAAACACACACAGTCCACCTGTCCTCAACAGTCAAATGTGCTACTGCAGCAGCCTTTGATAAATGATCTGAAACTAGGCTGATATGAAACAAAGTGGGCTTATGCACTTTGTATCGGTGGTGAAGGTGATGTGAAGTATATACTGCAGGGTGATTGTACAGGCAGTGAACCGTAGCACTGTCAATGAGGCGTTGTGTCTGGTTGTGGGTATTAAACATCAGTAGTGTGGCTGGCCACTCTATGGGACGCTCAACACAGTGCTTAATTACACACGTTGTGAGCGGCAAGCGCTCAGAGCAGGAAATGACAGCCGAGCGGAGCTCACTTCAAACGCAGAGGCGTAAAAGAGCATTCAATAAAAACAGACCTAAACTCTAAGCGGGTCCTAATGGCATGTGGGTAATGGTTTAGGGGGAAAGGGGGCTGCACAAAGGACTGCAGCCATGAAATTGGGCTTCACTTTGACACAATAAAAAAATGATAGAAATTGAAATATCATTTTTTATAAAGAAAGGAAAAAAACAAAGATGATGCCATTGTGAAAACAAAGAAAATATATTTTCCTACATGCAAGAAATCAACAATAAAATGCAGTAAAATTGGTCCATGGCTGATAATATTACGACAGATGAAAATAGATAATTTAGAGCAGTTGCTGGAGGCTTCAGAGTGTTACTGGCATCATAGAAAATCACTTGAATCACCATTTTAAACACATTCATTTACTTACACTGAAAATATCTTTAGGGTGATTGATTCTGTGACTATGACCTACGAAGGACAATAACACTGAGAAATTGTTAAAAAAAGCTGAATTGTTCAGAGACAAAACAAAGAGATCTTAAACTAGTGTACGCCCCAAGATACGAGAGGACTGCTATCTTAATATTAAGCCTGTGCTACAGTCATGTCAATGGTTAGATGTCTTCCAAACTGACTAGCCTGCATGAAATAGTGCACGTACCATAAAACAACATGCTTAAAGAAGGGTAGGAAGACTTGAAGGATATAAACAACATATTATTTGTAAAATTGGGAAACGCAAATGAGGATAAAAACTGTTATGTCATAGCTTCTTTTAAAATGGTTTTACTCTGATGGAGGCACTACGATTAATATTTCATCCTCAACATTTCTGACTATAGGATGAAGTATCTGAGGTGTAATAAATGTTTTTATGTGAGCATGATGTGGGCGTGGTGGGGGATCTGAGAATCACTTGACCTGGTGGATGCTACCACACTGGCCCGAGGGATTTTTATAAGTGGCACATTTAGTCTTGGTGACCCACACCTCAGCACACACACAAACATCCACATATATCCAAACATAGCACACACAAACAAAGTCTCTTTTTCTGTGACACACACACACACTGAGCTCCATCTCCAACTGTCTTCCTAAACACAATGGCCCTGCTGCGCTGACAACTCAACTGGAAGAGAGCTTAACCTTTGACCCCTGAGGCCAACTCATTAACACTAACACTCCTCCACAAGATGCAAATGACCAACTTTTTGCATAAGATGACCCAAAGACTTTATGTATGACTAATAAGTTGCTTCAACTTTATATTTTGAATTGTTTGAAGTTATTGTTTTACACTGACCACAACAAGAATCTCAGGTTTTGGGTTGCGCTGAGCATTTGTTACAGATGCTCTAAATATAAAGTGTGTTTTAACACAGTAACTGTTAAAGATCACAGGATTGAAACAGTTTGAAAAGGAACAGTTGATCCTCAGCCTTTACCACAATCAACTTCAACCAGAATGTATAAAATAAATTCTGTGCAACACACAATATTCCTCCCAAAATCGTTGTGTGACGGGAGATGTCTAGAACAGCAAATAGTAAGGGAAGTCAAAAAAAACCTTTTATGAAGTAGCTAGCGGTGCATTATGTTAAATCGTCTCTTGGATCATTACGTAAATATTGTCTTGTGCTGTACTGCCGAGTATCCAAAAATAAAACACAAGACACAGCAGCGGGTCTATCTTAACATTTCTTATTAGGAGCAGAGTAGTTACAGAACCTCATAATTTAAAGTGCCTTTAGTGTGCAGATAATGTAAGGTCAATGTCGGGAGCGAGGAGGCAGGCAGGCTTGAGCTGCATGTAATTTGACAGAAGTGTAGGAGGCAGGTGTGTAGCCATTGTTCACTTTGATGGGATTATTTGCACCTCTCAATGCAGAAAAAACAGGTATCCTCAGAAGGCAGTCATCTAAATTTACAACGGCTGGATTTAGGTTTTCCTCTCTTTCTTGCTCTATCCAGGTTCTGTAATTACAGCTGCTCTGTAATTAGGGGCACAGCCTTCAGGACTAGGGTGACTACTGTCTACTTTAAAAGGATTTGGCAAAGTACACTGGGGGGATGGGGAAAAAAAATACAGCATTCCTATTTTGCTCTTTTTGTTTTTTTTACTCGATCGGTGGGCTAAACAGCCTTAGTGAATACATTTTCGTTCACAAACAAACCCAACACACAATGCTGTATTAACCATTGTTATTGTGTGGTCAAAAACTGTTTAGGTTCAGCTAAAGTTTTGAGATAATATGCCTTTAGAACACTTGTAAACCCTTACTATCAAATTGTAGTTCAATGTTTAAATAACACCTTGCAAGTTTTTTTTAAACATTATTCAATCGATAGGTACACAGGAAGCTGCTCAGGAGTGTGATGAAACACCCAGTCACTTTGAGTGATGGACTTTATGAAGGAAGGTATTATTAGCTGTAGACTTGACTGTACATTGTGCACTAAACTGTAAGAGGTACTGTAGTAGGATAAGTGAAATATTGCCTAAATTATGTCTGAATGAACTCTGAGTGTGTGTTTGTGTGCTCCAGGTATGGATCGGGAGTTATCTGGGTGGGCCCAGGTATTTTTTTTGGCCCATAAAAAGAAGAGAAATCATATCATTGGCCCACTTGTGTGTCTTTCATTTGAACATTGGCCATTCACATCCTTGGAATATGACTGACCGGCCCACAGAGAGAAGAGAGATCACATGACTAGCCAACTGTTTTTTCTCTCATCTGAACACTGGCCATTTACAACCCACTATGGCCCACTTCCATCCTTTAGTAGACACAAAGCGCATTTAAGTCCCGCCCCACAAAGTGCTAAAAACCACAAGATTTAGATTTCAGCACCCTTTGTGTACCAAAGAGGACAAGTTAGCTTTTAGTAAGCTAGTGTAAGCTATGTTGGTTATGTATTAGCAAGCTAACATAACTAACACTGCTAACATAAGCTGCATACTGTGTACACAATGCTGCTTTAGTTTAACTTACAGACTTGTTGCTTGTTTACTATACAAAACATGGTGATGCAGCCATGCTCCACCCACAACCTTTATCAACCTTTAAGCCATCAGGAGCCAGGCAGCCTTTTTGACTCAGTGAGTACACTAACATACTCTCTTGAGTATTAGGGGCTGGTATGCAGGGTTCAAAATTAAGTTTTTTATCCACCATCCAAATTGCTAGTGAATGTTAAAATTGTACTTTTGTTTTGGCTGGTGAGTCAAGCAATTCTACCATTCTACCATTGTTGAACCCTGCAGGTGTGTAGATGTGTTGAAGGGGAGTGCAAGGATGGTTGGTGTCCGGCCGATTTTGATGGGCTGGTCTGGGTCTGACTTTTCATCTCAATCCAGCCCTGGTGTGCTCTGTGCATGTGTACTGTATGTTAGCATGATAAATAAGGTTAGAGCTAAGGACTTCCTTACATGGTTCTGTCCACTTGTGGAACCCTGTCTGTCTGAATGTTCCAGCCCTTTAAGCAGGCAATCATCCCTTTTCAACAAAGGACTGCATTAATAGTATGTTCTCAACCCCTCATCAACCAATATGTAGCATGTCACAATTACACAAAGATAGGTTTAGTGAAACATACTGAACGTTTCATAATGTAATGTTATTCGAAGAGCACATTAAGAACCCTCTATGCTTGTACAATGTGTTGTCTGACCATGTCTAAAGGCAACAGTGTTTATTACCGCTCTCCTATCTGCTCCCAACTCCTCAGTTTATTTCCAAGTATTTTGTCTTTTGAGTTTTTGTAGTCTTGATATGTTTAAACGTACAACGGGAATAACGGCGCACACTTTTAGACAGTCCCTCCTTGATAAATGAAAAAAGTCAGAATTGACACAACCATGCATCTGCACAAGTTGTAAATGTTTCAAGCAACTTGAAGAAACTGGACGCAATTGACAGAAAGAGCTGGAGTTTCTGAGTGAGATCCGAGTTCAGTCAGAGGCTGAGCTGAACAAACATACAGGTACAATCCCAAAGGCACGGTCGGTGCTTGAGTATGATAAGCCTGTTGTCAGCTAGCTTACAACTTATGTCTGTACACTTGGTACGTTGGATGTTTTAGGTGAATAAATATGGACCGGTGGTCAAATGTATGTGAATGGTACAAAGCAAACATTTGAAAAACACTTTTAGAAGTATATGGATGGCCTCCTTGTGTTAGTCCTGGGTTTAAAATGTATAACGTCCATTCTATTTCAGGGAGGCTTAAACATTTAACCTTACACGGCAAGGTTAAACAGTGAGGTTAATGGTTTGAGCCTGCGTTCACCAATCCTGGTAAAAACCTTCGTCCTGGGTACAAAATGAAGGTTTCCACTAAGCTACTGGGTCTTTTTACAGTCCTTTTTATTTGTTCCTAGGCTTTAGGCCCTCAGCTTCAAATTGCTCCATTCTTTTGATTTGGTCTAAATGCTCATATTTGAACGCACATTCTGAGTTTAGGACCACTTAGAGGTGTTACTGCCATGGAACTGTTAGACTGCACCCACTCAAAAGGTAAAAAAGTCTCCATGACACCCTTAACTATTTGTAATTACACTACTAAAACTGAGTAATTTGCCAACAGTAGCTGTTTTTCACTGTTAATAATGATGCAACATTTATAGCACAGGGTTCTGGTCTTTCTATATAGTCCTACAACCAACCAATGTATCTTTCATCTCCCATGCATGCTATCAACCCAGAAATGTAAATGGAAGAAGAAGAAACATATGCTTAAGTCAGACGCATTTACTCCCAACCTTGCCTGCCGGGGTGCTCTGCAGCTAAGCTGCACGGATTTGCACCAGCTCAACATTTACACCATATGGATGCTTTATTACAGAGTAATGATGTGTCTCTCGGTCTCTCTTACTGCTCCCTCTAACTAGAGATGATTTGAAAAACCAAACAGCCTTATGTGTAACCAGGTGATTAGAGAGACTTAAGGGGGATTTAACCAAATTCAACTAAGGAATGTCAAAGCATATTTCTGTCCGCTTTCCGTGAATCGCTGTCAAATTCAGAGCGCGTCCACAATTAAATTAAAACGTTTATTCATAGTCATATTTTCGTCATCAGCTAATGACATGCACCAAAGCCCAAACAAGTGAACAAATAAACATAATTTACGTTAAGCAATAAATCACAATAACAACATAATGTATCAGGTCAGTTTGAGGTCACAAGTGTTAGAGTAAAAGCGTACAAGATATTACTTACTCCCTAAATGTTATGAATATACTGAACAAGACTGGTGTTGAGGCCATTATGTATGAGCAAATGAATATGACATGGCGATCCATTTCCTCACTAATTTCTTCAGCTTTAGCAATTGCAATAATGGGATTTATATTGAAATGAGAACTGGACTGACTATTGATTGGAGCTACTGCATATTAGCAGTGCATAATCAATAAAGTGGATTTAGAATTTATTAAAGTAAAATAAGCTGGGATGGCCTTTTTTCATTTGTAAACCAATGACTGTTAATCTCATAACTGGTCACGGTAATACATTGTTCCTAATAGGGCCGTATTACTATTGTCAATGGGTCAAATTACAGAAGTTGAATTGATTAGTGTATGGATCTGTAGATGTTTGTGCAACAACAATCAAGGCCAACTGTTCTCAAGTTCTTGCTAAATCATACCTAATCAACCAAGTGCATTTCAAGTCTTTGCAAACCCAAAACAATAATCTTGGTATTTTATAGATTGTTTAGGTTACTTTGGCACAATCTTCTACTACCTGTTGCCATAAAAACGGATAAAGTGTGAAGTAATAGATTGACAAAGATTTCCGCAAGGACATAGTTAGTTACTGTGAGCAATGGCTTAAAAACTCCAACCTGTAACAAAAAGAGAGGATTTAGGGCAATGCTGTCTGGCCAAAGCCAAATTATAGCTGTCCTCTGCTTTCTTTATCAGCCTCTTAGAATTAATTCTAAGGGGTCGATTTGCAAATGAATGTGTTTTCAGTTGTGAAAATATAACTGTGGGCTTAGATTGAGACATTGGGACAAACAACTCTAAGACAGAAGAAAGAGAACATCTTAATTTATTAGCAATCTGTGACATTTTTCACCTAGAAGCCAAGGCAACTGGTGTGTTGAGACTGAAATGAAATTAGTGCTCTTCTTAAGCAGGAGAAACAAAAGTGTCTCCTAAAGCAATAGAGGTCCTAGTCTGGCACAGTGAGGTCAGCAAGCTGAGGCCTATTGCCATCCCTAAGCTGAGCTGCAGTGCTGTGTGCAAATCAACTGCTTTTCTCCCATTTCATTTCTCATGCACAGCGTTTGCGCTCCTCTTTTCATGATTGTAGGACCCTATCTTTGGCCCTCCCCTCTGAAAGGGGGCTTTGGAGTGACGAAGGTGACCTGCCACTGAGAAAAAGGAGGACCTGCCATGAACTGAGTGTCAGCCATTAAATATGATTTCGCCCCTGAATGGCGCACAAACACATTCAACCACTGAAACTCATTAAGCCCGCATAATCTCTCTTTTCTTAAGCATAACAATGATTTCAGCTGGGAAATGCAATGGTTTTGGGAAGCTGAGCCATTGATTTGAGTTGCATTCAAAGTAATAAATCAAGTCCAACTTCACATCCTGAGCCCATTTGCCTAATTCAGCGCCTCTCACCGTACTGGTCAATTAGTTTAGAGTGAATATATTCAATACACAGAGCAATTCACTGACAATGCATAATAAATTCCATGGCTTGGAGACTGTCCAAAATAACCTTTTGCTGCTATTCTGCCCCTTTAGGGTACCAAAAAAACAACCTTTACTGATGAAAAGTTACTGTAACAACTATGCTTTGCATCAATGCAACTCTTAGATTTAAATAACTTTAATCATAAACTGTTACATGCCAAGTGGTTATCGTTCATGTTGTTATGTAGGTTGATCCTGCTTAAACTCAAATGAGGCCACTGGCAGCAAGGGAGACAACGTGTTAAGGTGCCAACTCCTGTCTGACAAAGTGAGCTGCCTGTTTGATTCCTTTCAGTGCACTTGCACTCCTGTCTTCTCTATCTCACCCTAAGACAAATGGCTTCTAACGGGCTGTATTTTTCTTAATTATTATTTTTATTCCTCCTTAACAAAGTTTACGTCCAATTTCTATTGACTTTGCTTCAAAGCTTCCAGGAGGAAGCTAGTGGCCCAGCCTGCTAAATTACAGCCTTGCTGACCGGGAGAGGTGGGAGCAGCTGTGAGGACGGCTCTTAGTAGTCAGACCATTGTAATCTGCATTAACCACATTGCAAGTGAGTGCTAGGGGTCAAAGTCTTTAAGTGCCTGCAGGGATGGGTACTTGTGGATTACATGTTATCGCTCCGAGAGGTTGTAATAATTGAACAGTGCTGCTTGCGCACTACCTGTTGTTCACCTATGTTAATTTACATTGTACTGTTGTTTTTTGAAAAGAGCGTTATTTGGGTCCGAGGAGCGAAATGGCTGGCAGAAAGCACAGATAGGAGAGAACAATAGAGGAAACAAATACGCTTTTTTCGAGGTGGCTTGAAAAATGAAAAGAAAAAAAAAAAAAACTCTAAAATGTAAAATGACGTGTAAGAATTAGTTTGACGTTAAGAGGTTCAATGCAGAAGTACATTATTCTTGGTAATGCTGACTGGATTAAGTGCATTTCCTGGAAGGTGTGCTGGAATAGCTTTAGCAGAAGGCGTTTCCGAAGATGATCATGCTTCGTCTTCTTCATCACAGCATTAAACCGTGAGAGGAGCAGAAGTAACACTCCTACTGGCTGGCCACAAACCAAAATGACAGCGGCTTAATTTTTTTTCCTCAATATTTTTTTTGTGAACATCATTTATCAAACAGAAACAAAGTGGAAATAATTTAAAAGAATTAATGGTAAAGAAAATCTGCCTTTCCAGTGAGACCATGAATTATTTATAGCTACATTTCAGAATGATTGAAATTGTGAATTAATCCCATTAACCTCTCCGATGTCAAGAATAAAAGCATATGTCCTAACGAATGTTTGCTTGGCTCAAATTTAGTACTATTGAGAGCTGCCCAGCAGACACATTGTATGCTGTGTCGCACGGAGATTATATAGATCCTCGCAGACTCTGTCTGAGTCTGTGGAGGAATGACAGAAAGCTCAATGGAGGCGTCTGTCTCCCAGCCCGACACCCTGTCCAGTCCTCTCCCCGTATACCTCCGAGCCCGTGATGAATGCATGCAGGGCCCTCTCTCCCCCACATACATCTGACATTATTAACACAATATAAAATGTGATGGAGCGCTCTGCCCCACTGCTGGGGCCCCCTGATCCGGCACAGCTACGTTGTGATTTATTCCCGAGACCATGAAAAAGTAAGCGTGCCATTAAAATCACAGGTGTTTGGAGGCCACACGACTCACCAGGCACGATCGATAATGTCACTCTTTTACACAGCTCATTTTGAGGCAGCCGCAGCATCATATGCCATTAGCAAGGCCTTGATCTATTGAGGGGCAAACCTCTGTCTGGCTCTAAAGCTATGGGCGTGAATAGATACAAGCTAACAAGGTACAAGCCTACTCCTCAACACACACATAGATAAACTCTCACAGAGCCAGTGTTTACTGTGTCTGCAGGTGCACTCACACATATTTCAACAGTTCTAATGTAGGAGATAATGTACTGTAAATGGCAAAGGCTCTGATTGATACCTGCACTTAGAACAATTACTAGAATAAAAACTTTGGGAAAAGACAAAAGTTTATGCTACTTACCGTAAGGTTACCTACTGTGGCCCGGGAAAGTGATTTGTTAGTGTTTGTTGAGTGTGTTCCCAAGGCTATAAAGTGTGACACAGGCAACAAATAAGGACTAATGTTCCAGTTCCAAATGAATACTTAGCACAACCTGTAAATGAATGTGCTGTCCCTGCCCTTTCGCAACCAAACAGATTATCAACAATTATGTGGTGCTATTCCTAAATCCATTTCAGATTAAAGAAAACATACCACCTAACTCCTCATTTAATCAAGTTCTCCAGTATTCTTTGAATCAATTAATTAATTTAAAAATATTTGTATTATTAATTTGTAAATATTGTAAATATTGACATTGTAATAATGTAATGTCTTTTCCACAGTTTAATACAATCAGAGAACGACAACGAACTTGTTAAATTCTCATGAGTCATTTTTGCACAGGCACATGTTTTTATTTCCATGTTAATTCAGATATATTCAGGAAAGGTATGCAAAATATTTCTGAAAAGGAAGACCATTGTTTCCACAGCAATTCCCTGATAAAATAAAACAGGAGATTATGGGAAAGCAAGAATGGGGCGG
>NC_045733.1:26787582-26791538 GCF_008692095.1 Etheostoma spectabile | reverse complement strand
CTTCCTTGTCGCTGAGAACGCGTTCCGGGTGGACATTGCAGTCAAGTTGGATAAACAAAACATCCATTCGAAGCAACTCCAGTGGAAATGCAGAGTGTTTGTCTAAAAGCAAAGCATTTGCATATGGCTATACAGTGAACATGAATATTCTTTTACTATTTATTAAAAAGGAAATCTACAAAAATTGGGAAAAAATGCTCATAAATGATAACAATAACTCCATTTAAAAAAAAAAAGCCTGAGTTTTGTTCTCATGTCTTCCTTTCTATTTTCTTTCTCTCTGTCATTCTCAGTGCAACTGCCATGAAAATGAACAATTAATCTTTTCCCAAAGGAATTCCTCATGCCACGCAGGCCTGACAGCCGCAATACGATGGTTGTTGTGTGGTCAACAAACAATTTTCCTGGGCTTCACTGCCTTTCAAAAGGCACTTTTTCATCAGGCCCTGATCATGTGAAAAATGTCGTTGTCAAAGGTTTCTCTGCTTTTCTTCTCACACAAAGATGTCAGATGGAGAGAGTTAGAATTTCCAAACATGTTAATCCGCGTGAACGTAAACTCAGCCCCTTCCTCCACAGTGCTTGAGAGTTCATTCAACACGTTGGATATTTCCTGTGCTTGAGCAACACAAGTGTGCCTTTGAAATAGGATGCAATATGTCTTTAAACTGAAGGCAGAATACAGGATTATGGAGTTACACAATTCAATCGAACCATTCATGCATGTACAATTTACCAACTCCTCTTTCTCAATCCTGCCCTTGATTTCATGAAACAAAATGACACCTGTTGTGTAAAAATGGAAACTTTCAATTGTTATGAAATGACTGACAGTTATGTTTAGAACATGACAATGCATAACTCTTTTGTTCAACACAGTTTTGTAGACGAGAGATGATGTCATAGGCCAAATAAAGTGGCCCCATTAAGTGGGCGTCTGTGGATGAACGGATGGAAGTGATTATCAGACCACGTAAACTGACTGAGGGGGTTGTTCTTCTGCTCTCTGTAATGCCCCGATGAGACCATCTCTTACAAAGTGGACGGGAGTAAAAGGTGGGCCATCTTATTACAGCCACATACTCCCCGCCTCTTCCTGCCTGCATTCCCAACACACCTCAGTCCACCCATCATCCCTACATCCCACCCTTCTCCACGCCAGCCTCTCATCACCGATCTTTCCTGTCATCAAACACACACACGAACACGAACACAAACACACACACACACACACACACACACACACACATCCCCTGTCACACTGCCATCTGATTGATGAAGCCACTTTTGATAATGGCATCAGGAACTGGGGTGTCTGCCTTGTCATTAGATACTATCAGAGCTGTCTTATTACAGCGGAGGAAGACCCCAGGCAGACAGACGGGTTCCTCGGTGCGCAGATATGGCCACAGATAATGAAGCTCCACAACGGTGTACTCTAATATACCTGGCTGAGTTAATCCATCCATCACATGTGCCAAAGTTCAATGAGCACTCTCAGATCACATAAACTTCCTACTGTCAAGGTGACAGCTGTACTTCCTGGTAGGAAAGTCGGGTTCTCTGAGGTATCAGTATAAAAAAGTTTGTATTTATTATATTTATTTAGCAAAATTTTGAATTAAACAAATGACATTAAGTAAAGAAGTAATCAAAGAGGATGTATAGGGAAGTATAGGCTTGCTATTGTCGCACTATACAGCTTTAATGTGTATGTACAGTATGCTATTCATGCACAAAATCTTGGTATTACCTTACTGTGAGCTAAAAATGGTAATTCAGCTGTGCATGTGATGTAATACAAGTTTAACAAATTCAATGTAGAATTAATGACAATTTTTTTTTATCGTTGTAAAAATACAGTTTGGATTCTACCAAAATTTACCACCAGAAACACACTGGCAATGGATGAATATTAATGGTTTGTGTTATCTGTAAGCTCTCTATTTATTAAGGACAAAGGTAAAGAAATGATGAAAAGACAGCAGAGAGAGGGGCGTGCAAGCCAGGATAAGAACCATACAGCCCTCACAAAGGCCCAGGCTTGCCAGTGGAAGAATAACTATGGTTTGAATTATGGATAGATCTGAATGGTGTCTCTTCTCTACAGATGGCTGCACACATGAGAATCCCAAGGCCTGTATAATTGTATTGCTAATAAGGAGTAAAGCCAATTAGGCATCTAAGTGTGCTGTAATCACTTGGACGGGGAGAGTTGAAGAGAGGAGGATGGAGGAGATAGAAAATCAGGCCACAGGACAAATGAATGCCAGCCCCATTTCTCTCCCACACTGACAACCATAATTAAACATAAACTGTATGTATCCCCTGGAAAAGTCCACACTGGGGCAGAAAACCTGTATGTATTTATTATTAACACTGCCTCTGCCCTGATTTGTTTATTTTTATTTTGTCCAAGAGGTCCGTATGACAGGTGAAACGAGGCAAAGAGAAATGGAGTCATCAATGCTGCTAAGCAACCACAGAACAGAAAAGCTGTATGAGAAATCATGCCCTGTGAAAATAATATGAAAGGAAGACATAAACAAGTAAATACTTTGTATTGTTCCCCCACATAAACTGAACTATGTTGTATTATGACAATACCAAAACGGATGTATTCTTCTTTGAACTTAATCTCCGTTGACAGGTGATGTAGAGGCGTGTCATTTTCAAGTCATTTCAACATTTTAAATATGCTGTGAACTCAGTGTTTTTTCTAGCGTTAAACACCACATGCATGTGCCATTTACTGTCTCCCGACATTTGGATTTGTTAAAAGACTAGCCCATTGTCAGGTTCTTTTCTCTGCTATTCATTCTGTTGTAATTGTCTGGCTTCAAATGAACTAATTCATGTTTTTTTCATTTCTATCAATACTCTCAAGGTAGCAAATCCCATAATATCTCAAACCTTGGCGAAGGGATGTTGCGCTCATGAGTTGGTTACAGCTGTGACAGTTAATACGAGAGAACAAGAAATCAAGAAAAGTACGCCGTTTTTAACAGTAAACTCTCCAATTTTTTGCATCGACTTGCAGTTTGAAAACAGTCAAGATTGTTGCGAGCTTCCATAAAGATGAACTAGCTGGTTATGTACATATTTAATGTTCAACAATGACAATGTTTAAAAAAAGGTGCCGCGCTGAATAGATACAGGATTTTCTCAGACACTAAACATATTGTAGGTACACGATCCAGGTGAAAGACAATTTTGAAGAATTTCCCAGAAATAATTGTTACTAATTTAGCTCTGGGGAGCTTATTTCCCAGAATCCCTTTGTCTTTTTTCACCTAGCATGTTTCCTTGGATTAGGGTGGCACCTAAATCATGGTTGCAGCTGTCCCGGCTACGTCCTGCTATGCCCTGCTATATTCTGCTGGGCCCTGCTACATTCTGTAACGCCCTGCTATGCCATAAACTACTACTACCATTTCTGGTCATTGATCCATTATCTTTATTGTGACTATTATTGCCTTTGTTCATCACACCCCGACCGGCACCGGCACACACCGCCTACCAAGAGCCTGGGTCTGTCTGAGGTTTCTTCCTAAAAGGTGTTTTTCCTCGCCACTGTCACACTAAATGCTTTCTCTTGGGGAATTAATGGAATTTTTGGGGGTCTTTGTAAATTATAGAGTGTGGTCTAGACCAACTCTATCTGTAAAGTTGACCAGAATAACACTGGTGCATTTGTTCATGCTAAGTTGATCAGTAACTTCCTTTACCATGTGTCATCATGTGTCATGTCAAAATGCTTTAAAGCTCACATCACTCCTCTAATTCTAACTCCTCTAGTTATTACTGTTTAAATACAGTTATTTTTAGTATAGATAGTTTTTCTACTACCTATAGGATGAAAATTAGAGGAGTACCCTTCTTCAAACAATTAGCAGAAACCAACTAATGGGGTTTAAAATCATTTGGGGACATTTTATAAGTGTATTGTTTTTTTT